>NC_087213.1:4482626-4497626 GCF_015104395.2 Macrobrachium nipponense | reverse complement strand
TGGGTCAGGATTAATAGTCTCTATTGCTCCTTGACTGGGTCAGGATTAATAGTCTCTATTGCTCTTTGACTGGGTCAAGATTAATAGTCTCTATTTCTCCTTGACTGGGTCAGGATTAATAGTCTCTATTGGTCCTTGACTGGGTCAGGATTAATAGTTCTATTGCGCCTTAACTTGGTCAAGATTAGTAGCTCCATTGCCTCTTAACTGGTCAGATTAATAGTCTCTATAAAGGTCCATTGACTGGGTCAAGATTAATAGTCTCTATTGGCTCCTTGACTGGGTCAGGATAATAGTCTACTATTGGCTCTTGACTGGGTCAGGATTAATCGTCTCTATGGTCCTTGACTGGGCAGGATAATAGTCTATTGGCTTTTGATGGGTCAAGGATTATAGTCTCTATTGCTCCTTGACTGGGTCAGGATTAATGTCTCTATTGCTCCTTGACTGGGTCAGGATTAATAGTCTCTATTGCTCTTTGACTGGGTCAAGATTAATAGTCTCTATTTCCTTTGACTGGGTCGGTTAATAGTCTCTATTGTCCTGACTGGGTCAGGATTAATAGTCTCTATTGTCTTGACGGGTCAGGTTAATAGTCTCGGATTGGTCCTTGACTGGGTCAGGATTAATAGTCTCTATTGGTCCTTGACTGGGTCAGGATTAATAGTCTCTATTGATCCTTGACTGGGTCAGGATTAATAGTCTCTATTGTCTACTTTGGGTCAGGTTTCATAATCTCTATTGGTCCTTGACTGGGTAGGTTAATAGTCTCTATTGCTCTTGACTGGGTCAGGTTTAAATATCCTCTATGTGGTCCTTGACTGGGTCAGGATTAATAGCTCTATGGTCTTTGACTGGGTCAGGTTCATTATTCTCTATTGGTCTTTGACTGGGTCAGGATAATAGTCTCTATTGCTCCTTGACTGGGTCAGGGATTAATAGTCTCTATTGGTCCTTGACTGGGTCAGGATTAATAGTATCTATTGGTCCTGACTGGTCAGTTAATAGTCTATTTGGGTCCTTGAGGGTCAGGATTATAGTCTCTATTGGTCTTGACTGGGTCAGGATTAGTCTCTATTGCTCTGACTGTCAGGATTAATAGTCTCAGGTCCTTGACTGGGTCAGGTTTAATAGTCTCTATGGTCCTTGACTGGGTCAGGATTAATAGTCTCTATTGGTCTTGACTGGGTCAGGATTAATAGTCTCTATTGATCTTGACTGGGCGATTGTCTCTATTGCTCTTTGACTGGGTCAGGATTAATAGTCTCTATTGGTCCTTGACTGGGTCAGGATTAATAGTCTCTATTGGTCCTTGACTGGGTCAGGATTAATAGTCTCTATTGGTCCTTGACTGGGTCAGGATTAATAGTCTATTGTCCTTGCTGGGTCAGGATTAATAGTCTCTATTGCTCCTTGCTGGGTCAGGATTAATAGTCTCTATTGGTCCTCTTTGAACTGGGTCAGGATTAATAGTCTCTCTTATGGTCCTGATGGGTCCAGAGGGTAATTAAGTCTCTATTGGTCCTTGACTGGGTCAGGATTAATAGTCTCTATTGCTCTTTGACTGGGTCAGGTTTAATAGTCTCTATTGGTCCTTGACTGGGTCAAGATTAATAGTCTCTATTGCTCTTTGACTGGGTCAGGATTAATAGTCTCTCTTGCTCCTTGACTGGGTCAGGATTAATAGTCTCTATTGGTCCTTGACTGGGTCAGATTGTAGTCTCTATTGGTCCTTGACTGGGCAGGATTAATAGTCTCTATTGGTCTTGATGGGTCAGGATTAATAGTCTCTATTGGTCCTTGACTGGGTCAGGATTAATAGTCTCTATTGGTCCTTGACTGGGTCAGGATTAATAGTCTCTATTGGTCCTTGACTGGGTCAAGATTAATAGTCTCTATTGCTTCTTGACTGGGTCAGGATTAATAGTCTCTATTGCTCTTTGACTGGGTCAGGTTTAATAGTCTCTATTGGTCCTTGACTGGGTCAGGATTAATAGTCTCTATTGGTCCTTGACTGGGTCAGGATTAATAGTCTCTATTGCTCTTTGACTGGGTCTGGTTTAATAGTCTCTATTGCTCCTTGACTGGGTCAAGATTAATAGTCTCTATTGGTCCTTGACTGGGTCAAGATTAATAGTCTCTATTGCTCCTTGACTGGGTCAGGTTTAATAGTCTCTATTGGTCCTTGACTGGGTCAAGATTAATAGTCTCTATTGCTCTTTGACTGGGTCAGGATTAATAGTCGCCATTGCTCTTTGACTGGGTCAGGATTAATAGTCTCTATTGCTTCTTGACTGGGTCAGGATTAATAGTCTCTATTGCTCTTTGACTGGGTCAGGATTAATAGTCTCTATTGCTTCTTGACTGGGTCAGGATTAATAGTCTCTATTGCTCTTTGACTGGGTCAGGATTAATAGTCTCTATTGGTCCTTGACTGGGTCAGGATTAATAGTCTCTAGTGCTCTTTGACTGGGTCAGGATTAATAGTCTCTATTGCTCTTTGACTGGGTCAGGATTGATAGTCTCTATTGGTCCTTGACTGGGTCAGGATTAATAGTCTCTATTGCTCTTTGACTGGGTCAGGATTAATAGTCTCTATTGGTCCTTGACTGGGTCAGGATTAATAGTCTCTATTGCTCTTTGACTGGGTCAGGATTAATAGTCTATTGCTCCTTGACTGGGTCAAGATTAATAGTCTCTATTGCTCTTTGACTGGGTCAGGATTAATAGTCTCTATTGCTCCTTGACTGGGTCAGGATTAATAGTCTCTATTGGTCCTTGACTGGGTCAAGATTAATAGTCTTTATTGGTCCTTGACTGGGTCAAGATTAATAGTCTCTATTGCTCCTTGACTGGGTCAAGATTAATAGTCTATATTGCTCTTTGACTGGGTCAAGATTAATAGTCTCTATTGGTCCTTGACTGGGTCAGAATTAATAGTCTCTATTGGTCCTTGACTGGGTGGCAAGTATTAATGGTCTATTGGCCTTACTGGTCAAGATTAATTGCTATTTGGTCTTGACTGGGTCAAGATTAATTGTCTCTATTGCTCTTTGACTGGGTCAGGATTAATAGTCTCTATTGCTCTTTGACTGGGTCAAGATTAATAGTCTCTATTTCTCCTTGACTGGGTCAGGATTAATATAATCTCTATTGTTCCTTGACTGGGTCAGGATTAACAGAGTCTCTATTGGTCCTTGACTGGGTCAAGATTAATAGTCTCTATTGCTCCTTGACTGGGTCAAGATTAATAGTCTCTATTGGTCCTTGACTGAGTCAGGATTAATAGTCTCTATTGCTCCTTGACTGGGTCAAGATTAATAGTCTATATTGCTCTTTGACTGAGACAGGTTTAATGGTCTCTATTGGTCCTTGACTGGGTCAGGATTAATATTCTCTATTGCTCCTTGACTGGGTCAAGATTAATAGTCTCTATTGGTCCTTGACTGGGTCAAGATTAATAGTCTCTATTGCTCCTTGACTGGGTCAGGATTAATAGTCTCTATTGCTCCTTGACTGGTTAGGATCAATAGTCTCTATTGCTCCTTGACTGGGTCAGGATTAATAGTCTCTATTGCTCCTTGACTGGGTCAGGATTAATAGTCTCTATTGCTCCTTGACTAGGTCAGGATTAATAGTCTCTATTGCTCCTTAACCGGGCCGAATTAATAGAGTCTCTATTGTTCCTTGACTGGGTCAGGATTAATAGTCTCTATTGCTCCTTGACTGGGTCAGGATTAATAGAGTCTCTATTGTTCCTTGACTGGGTTAGTATTAAGTCTCTATTGCTCCTTGACTGGGTATAAGGTAGAATTGGAGGATGCTTGTCTTGGTAAACATTGGGGAATTCTTAATGATGCTTCTAATGTCCACAGTTTTTCGTCAGTATCTTACTAGTTTCATTTCTAACGTCAGTGCTCAGTTTCCTGACATTGGTTCAGTGGTATCAGGAACTTAATAAAAACATTCTTTTACACTAATTGATATATCTATTGATATATTACGCCCAGCATGCTAATGTAAATCTCAGAAGCTACGGAATATACCACAAAGAAATATTTAGAATCGACCCGTCACTTTTGACCATACACGTATGTAAAGTTTAATAACCACAATATCCTCTAAATTTCTCGATTTCTTCACATTTCGAAAACGCTCGTCACTACTAAGCCTAGATCCAAACGAAGAAAGAATTGAAGATATTCTATTCCCAGCCAAGACTCGATCTCTGGTCCGGGGTATAGAGAACGAAGCAGCGATAATTACCTGGCCACAAAGGAGCAATTGCAAGCATCCGGATGTCTTCCAAGAATCGAGAGTTTATTTATTCACACCTGACTCTCTTCTTCTTCTTCTTCTTTTTCTTCTCCTTTTTCTTCTTCTTCTTCAAAAACTTTCTTCACCTAGTCATGGTTTCAAGGTCAGTGGCAGGTAGACTAAACGCTGATTCCGATTCACTTTGTTGTTTGCTTTTAAATCGAGTGGCGTTTACGTCCTTTGATGTAAGAAATCAAGAAAAGTCGAATTTCCCATAAAGTCGTGCTAATTCAGCAAGATGCCAGCAGCTTTTTTTATTTAATCCTTGTTTTGCTTATGTCAGATTAAGAGAGGCTGTACGTACTGTTGTAGACTCTTGAGAAAGAGAGAGAGAGAGAGAGAGAGAGAGAGAGAGAGAAGAGAGAGAAAGGGGGTGGGGGGTGGGGGTGATCTTGAATTGGAATTATCCTTAATAAGTGAGAGAGAGAGAGATAGAGAGAGGTAGAGAGAGAGAGATGTGGGGGTGATCTTGAATTGGAATTATCCTGAATACGTGAAAGAGAGAGAGAGAGAGAGAGAGAGAGAGAGAGAGAGAGAGAGAGAGAACCATATGAAACTAGGTTAAAACTAAATTACATTTTCAGTATAGTGAACTGAATTAACCCTAAAGCATAAAAGAATAAAGAGAGATCGACAGACAGAAAGACAGAGATAATGACAGAGAGTTCTATTTATCAAACGCGCGATTTTTTCTAATGTAAACAATAATATGAGCGAGTTACAATTTTTTTTCTAGCATTCCATATTACTCTTTCAGTAATTTTAACAAATGACAGTTCCTCATTGGATGAGTGGCTTGAGTACTCGCTTATCAATCTGGAGATTAGAAATTCATATCTCGATATAATGTGGTTCGGATCCCACAATAAGCTGTAGGTCCCGTTGCTAAGTAACCAGTTGGTTCGTAGCCACGTAAATAAAAATCTAATCCTTGGCGCCAGTCATAAGAGAGCTGTTAATCAGCTCAGTGGTCTTGTTAAACTAAGATATACTTTTTTTTGGACAAATGCCTTTGTTTTTAAGGGAGCTCTTATATGCGATTAGGAAGCTACCTAAGAAACAACCGCCCCCCCCCCTCCAACCCCCCCGCGTTAAAACACCGAGTAGAGGAAGAGTGAAGTAAAGGTGCACTGTAGGCATTACTTGAGTTTTTCTTTTTTTTTTTTGCAACGTCCTTTCGGCCCCTAGCAACCCCTTTCATTCATTTTACTATACCTCCATTCACATCCTCTCTCATCCACCTTGTTATCCACCCTCTCCTAACACTTGTTTCATAGTGCAACTGCGAGCATTTCCTCCTGTTACACCTTTCAAACCTTTCTACTCTCAATTTCCGTGTCAACGCTGAATGACCTCATAGGTCATATAGTCAGTAGATTCGCATCAACCGTGCATGTGATGTCTAGGCCAGTCTCTTGCGACGCTCCTGATTGGCTGTTGATAAGCCAATCCCAGGGCTGGAATCGCTCAGTCTCTCTCTAGAGTTCACATAGGCAGGGTGTATGTTCTATCTCTCTTTAGAGATACGTCTTTCTAAAGTATCCCTCAGGAGAGGTGGAACATACGTCCTACCTATGTGAACTCTCTCGAGAAAGACTGAGAGTTTCCAGCCCTGTGATTGGCTTATCAACAGCCAATCAGGAGGGTCGTAAGGGACTGGCCTAGACATCTAATACACGGCTGATGTGAATCTACTATAGTGGATACAAAATGATCTTGGAACCTAACAAGCGGTTGATGTAGTTTTCTCGTTAAGATTTGACATAAAATGGATAAAAAAACGACTTTGAAACTAAATAGCGCTTAATGCTAACGTAAATCTCTCCTCTTCACGTGTGAATTGTGAGATGGGAATAGATACAGTACAAAGCACCTCTCATTTCGTGAAGTGCTTGACATTCATTTATTTCACTTGATCTACTTGTTTTAAAACAATCCCCTAAACTATACATACAAGGTAAACTATGACATATGTAGCTTAATCCCCCTTTTAATAAAAGGAACGCATTAATTCCGCGTCAAACAAATATTTTACAGCGTGATTAAGAGAGAAAAACGGCGTACGATATAACCGAGCTGCGGAACAAGCGAAGAGGTTAATTGATACGATACAGCGTTGATGAAATTGAAGCGGTGGATTCAAATGAACGGTCATTCAGCTGCTGAATGAGCCCTTTAATTTCCTGGCGTTGGTTAAATTGTGTAATTGTGCCCTCGTCTCTCTCTCTCTCTCAGCCACCGATTGAGGCCTATAATTTTCTGGCGTTGGTTTAATTGTACGTTTGGGCCCAACCCTCCCCTTCTCTCTCTCTCAGCCGCCAAATTCTGGCGGTAAATTGTCCAATCTCCCTCTCCCCCCCCCCCCTCTCTCTCTTTCTCTCTCTCTCAGCCATCGATTGAGGCTTTTAATTTTCTGGCGCTGGTTTGGTTTAGTTGTACGATTAGCCTCCCAACAACCGCTCTCCCCACCCCCCCTCTCTCTCACTCTCTCTCTCTCTCTCTTAAATAAGTTAGTTTTTCTTTTTATAATAATAAAACGTTGGTGAATTTTTTTTTTTTACCAACAAAGGCAGTTTTTATCCAAATTACGTTGAAAATTACGGATAAAAATACCGAAACTATGATTATGAAAAGAAACCACTGAGCATTTTTTATAAGCAAGATCAGTTTTTATTTATTCAATTATTTATTTATTTATTGCAAAATTACACTAACAAGTTGGTTTTTTTCTTTTTTTAGAGATTATGAAGTCGGAAAAACACCTCACTTCTTTTCATTAAAAAAAAAAAACTTATAATTAAACTCTCCAACGTGGGATCTCCCTTGAGAGGTTGGGATTAGGAGGGATTTTTGCAGGAGAAAGGATTATCTGTGAGGATTGCCAATCTGACTAAGGATTAAGGAAGGGCCATTGTTACAGGAAGTTCAACAAGGGTTCCTCCTCTGAGTTGGTATGATATATATATATATATATATATATATATATATATATATATATAAATATATATATATATATATATATATATATATTATATATATATATATATATATATATATATGTATATATATATAATATATATATATATATATATATATATATATATATTACCATCTCAGAGGAGGAAACCTTGTTGAGCTCCCTGTAACAATGGCCATATACATACATACATACATATATATATATATATATATATATATATATATATATATATATATATATACTATATATATATATATATATATATATATATATATATATATATATATATATATATATATATATACATTAACAACTCAGAGGAGGAACCCCTTGTTGAACTCCCTGTAACTATGGTCATATGTATATAATATATATATAAATATATATATATATATATATATATATATATATATATATATATATAGATAGATAGGTATAAGCCACGAAGGAAAAATAAACAACGGAGTTGTGCAAGATCTTTCGACTGAACGTTCTTTACTCTGCTGAGTAAAGTACGCTAAGTCGGAAGATCTTGCAGAAACTTCGTTGTTTATTTTTCCTTCGTGGCTTGTACCTTTATATATGGATTTATCACCTTCCAAACTTTAAATTTCGTGATTCAGTTATACCTATATATATATATATATATATATATATATATATATATATATATATATATTATACAGATAGAGAGAGAGAGAAGAGAGAGAGAGAGCCCGATCACTTAATGAGAACGGTGAAATTACAAGAGTCATATACTGATCTCTTAACCTCCCTGTTTGTCAACGATTTTAGCACCTCTCCTCAGAGCTCTTGAGACCTTGAAATCGGGAGTGAAATGAAGTGAAATGAAATGAAATCACACATTCCAGCGACGATTCTAATCTTGGTTAAAGAGAAAGAGAACGCTTTGAGAATGTTGTCACTTTCCTCACGCCTTTGCCCTCTGATGATCAACGGGTCAGTTATTCCTGTTGTCTGTGGAAATCATCTTGACCTTTCTCTTGGTGGAATCAGTGCAGGGTTTGACCTGAGGTCATTAAGATGTAAATCTCATGGACCCATCACCTTACGAGATGTTCCATGGGCAAGAGCCCGTGCCGGTATAACGGTCTATTCCCGTAGGGGGTTAGTGCAATCAGTGCATCTCGTGGTGCACTGTAGGGATTTCTGAAAGTTGCTGGCTGCGAGCCTGAGGTCGCGAAGCTGCAACCACTTTTTAGCGTTTTACTTTACCTCCATTGCCATTCCCCTTCTTCCGTCATCCTGTCCAACCACTTTAACTTCCCCTTTTCATTGGTTCAAGCACTGAATGGCTGAAGGTGCCGCAGTGTTTGACTTCACAGGACCCACTAAAACTCTGTGGGTCTTACCTCTGCCCAGGACCCACTAAAACTCTGTGGGTCTTACCTCTGGCCAGGACCACTAAAAACTCTGTGGGTCTTACCTCTGCCCAGGACCCACTAAAACTCTGTGGGTCTTACCTCTGCCCAGGATCCACTAAAACTATGTGGGTCTTACCTCTGTCCGGCAAAAACTCATAAGCCAAAATCCAAGTGTCGGGAATGGTGCTTATTGCTATGGCCTAGCCCACGGTCTAAGCCTGAATAATAACCTTATTGGTAAAGAATGCTAGATATCGTTGACACAACTATTTCCTCTGAAAAAGAACACTTTAAACCACATCTTAATGTTAGTCTGTTTTCTTTCTGAGAAAGGCAAAGCCTCGTTACTTCACCAAAGCTTATTTAGGCTCGTGAGAGAACAGAAAAAAATGTCTTAATTACAAAGAAACTGAAGTTTTCTCGACGAATTCAACAAAGGCTAATGAGAGAACAAAAACACGTTTCTTAATTATACAGAAACAAGTTTCTTAATTATAAAGAAGCTGAAATTCTCTTGTCTATTTCAGCAGGCCAGCAAACAGCCAAAAATCTCTCGGCAATCCAATCAGGGATTTATCTCCAAATATCGAGAGGATTACTGCTCGACTCCCTTGAGCCGCAAAGCAAGGGGGATTTTGACCTAAGCTCAGGTTACATCACAGGCCCCCACATGGTCCAGTTTGACCGGACGTCGTTCGGATTCCACGGTAATCAGTAGGTCGAACGGATTAATTAATGACTCGCGTACCCAGCTTGTTTTAAAACTTGGTGCTGTGCATTGCAATGTTGTGGGACAACATTTGGATACATGCCGATACTAACAGTGCTTTATATTCACATAATTATATATATATATATATATATATATATATATATATATATATATATATCTAATAAAGGTTGCCCATAAAGACACTCAAAGGGTAGATTTTGCAGCGTTATATATCGAAGACATCTGTCTCCCTCAACGTTGTTTTTATTGGCTGCCTTTATTGGATGGAATTCTGTTTTATCAGAAATATTTATGGTCATATATAAATATATATATATATATATATATATATATATATATTATATATATATATATATATATATCATATATATATATATATATATATAGTATATATATATATATATATATATATATATATATATATTATATATATATATATATATATATATATATGTATGTATATATATATATATATATATATATATATATATATATATATATATTGGTAAGTATGTTTATTTATATTAATCTATGTGTGTATGTATGCAATCAAGGGATGTAAGTAAACTCACACAAACCTCCAAACACACACACACACACGAACGCATGCAGCAGTAGCAACTGCAGCAGAAGATCGGTTGCCTGAAATTTCGTTTATCCAGAGATGTTTCTTATCGAAGCAGATGTCGCGCTTGAAAAAAGAAAAATAAAATCGTCGGTCTGACGTCATGATTGAATTTCTGTCATCCCTCTGTTTTATTTTATTTTATTATTTTTTTTTGTCACTGATAAAGAAAATAGTTTTTTTTTTTTTTAATTCCAGTTGAGTATCAGTTTTTTTTCGTAATTTTTGTCGTTGATTAGATTTGGTTTCTTCTATTCTAGCTGAATTTCAGTTTTTTTTCGTTTTTTTTTTTGCATTGATAAAAAAAATTCTTTTCCTTTTATTCTAGCTAAGTATCAGTATCTCCCTACGAGTTTTTAGCAAATTTACTGCAACGGTAATTTTATATCTTAAACTGTATCCCCTAAGATACGCAATTTATTTTTTTTCAGTAATGGAAAAATGGAATCTTAAGTATAAATGATTTAGATTTATGAGGAGAAAATCATTTTACATCCTGAGCTATAAGCTTACCATACTCATTTTTTTTATTTCTATAGGATTTTTTTTTTTTTTTTACTAAATATCGTGTGTAGTTGCGAAAAAGTCCCCTTTTCATTTCGTCAAAATAAATAAATAAATGGATAAATAAGTAAATAAACTAATTATAAATAAATAAATGAAAATATTACAGGAACTTGAACTGTTAAGTCAGCATAAGTAGCATTTTGTCGAACTTTGATCTCAAGTAGCATTTTGTCGCCAATTATAGCTTCAAGTGGCTTATTTGCTTTCAGAATTAGAAGTCGCAGATGTTCCTGTGCCTATAATGAACAAGCACAACTAAGATTAACCACCAATATTGGCCACTTGGTGCAGAGTTTGGCAAGAAATGCTGCAATATTAATAAATAAATAAATAAATAAATAGGATTTGTGGCGCCACCTATACGGATAATCAATTGTGGTTGTTTAGGAAAATAGTAAGATCAGAATGCCTAGTGTGTGTGTGTGTTTGTGTGTGTGTGTGAGAGAGAAAATATTAATAAATAAATAAATATATAAATAGGATTTGTGTCGCCACCTATACTGATAATCAATTGTGGTTGTTTAAGAAAATAGTAGGATCAGAATGCCTAGTGTGTGTGTGTGTGTGTGTGAGAGAGAGAGAGAGAGAGAGAGAGAGAGAGAAGAGAGAGAGAGAGAGAAGCAAACCAACTCTCTTTACAACCAACCGGACGTACTATATCGTTTAAGTTCTGACACAAATGTTGGATATACTGAAATGTAAAATGTTTATACATCTTTACGTATGTAGAAAAGGAGTTCGCTCTGTAAGAAAATAAGTATAAACTAATCATTGTTAAAGGGAAAATAGAATTTCAAATTTTTAAGATACTAAAGACGCTTATTCTTATTCTGACGCAACCCCAAGATATTCAGTTACAATGTTTATGTATATTACTTACTTATGGAAGCAAAATAACATTTATTCTGTACGAACAAAAGCATAAAATACTCATTGTTAAATAGAATAAAATTTATCAAAGACGTTTAGTCAAATTCAGAGTGAATGTGAAAAAAAAAAAAAAAAAATACATATAAAGCCTCAGAGCTTCAAAGAAGAGTAAAAATGTTATGAATTAGATTACGCATTTTCGTTTTAATGCAACAGTTATCATGACAAAAATCACAAATGAGATTGGAACGAAGTTTTTAGACCTAAAACATGCATAGTGGGAGGTTTGAAAAAGATTATAGTGAAGTATTCGTACGCGTTTTTTTTTTAAACTTGGTGTAGGTTATTTATAGCAGTTTCGAAGTATTACGAAATTTATACCATTCAAAATCATGCGTTGCCTATTATTATTATTATTATATTTTTTTTTTTTTTGCTCTATCAGTCCTCCAATTCGACTGGGTGGTATTTATAGTGTGGGGTTCCGGGTTGCATCCTGCCTCCTTAGGAGTCCATCACTCTTCTTACTATGTGTGCCGTTTCTAGGATCACACTCTTTCTGCATGAGCCCGGAGCTACTTCAGCCTCTAGTTTTTCTAGATTCCTTTTCAGGGATCTTGGGATCGTGCCTAGTGCTCCTATGATTATGGGTACGATTTCGACTGGCATATCCCATATCCTTCTTATTTCTATTTTCAGATCTTGATACTTATCCAATTTTTGTCCCTCTTTTCTCTCAACTCTGGTGTCCCATGGTATTGCGACATCAATGAGTGATACTTTCTTCTTGACCTTGTCATCAACGTCACGTCTGGTCTGTTTGCACGTATCACCCTATCCGTTCTGATACCATAGTCCCAGAGGATCTTTGCCTGATCGTTTTCTATCACTCCTTCAGGTTGGTGCTCGTACCACTTATTACTGCAAGGTAGCTGATGTTTCTTGCACAGGCTCCAGTGGAGGGCTTTTGCTACTGAATCATGCCTCTTTTTTTGTACTGGTTCTGTGCAAGTGCCGGGCATTCACTTGCTATGTGGTTTATGGTTTCACTTTTCGTATTGCACTTCCTACATATGGGAGAAATGTTATTTCCGTCTATCGTACTTTGAACATATCTGGTTCTTAGGGCTGATCTTGTGCCGCTGTTATCATTCCTTCAGTTTCCTTCTTTAGCTCTCCCCTCTGTAGCCATTGCCAATTGTCATCGCTGGCTAGTTCTTTAGTCTGTCTCATGTATTGTCCATGCATTGGTTTGTTGTGCCAGTCCTCTGTTCTTTCTGTCTTTCTCCTGTCTCTGTATATTTCTGGGTCTTCGTCTGCTTTTATTAGTCCTTCTTCCCATGCACTCTTTAGCCACTCGTCTTCACTGGTTTTCAGATATTGCCCCAGTGCTCTGTTTTCGATGTTGACGCAGTCCTCTATACTTAGTAGTCCTCTCCCTCCTTCCTTTCGTGTTATATAGTCTGTCTGTATTTGCTCTTGGGTGTAGTGCTTTGTGTATTGTCATATGTTTCCTGGTTTTTCTGATCTATGCTGCGGAGTTCTGCCTTCGTCCATTCCACTATTCCTGCGCTGTATCTGATTACTGGCACTGCCCATGTGTTTATGGCTTTTATCATATTTCCAGCGTTGAGTTTTGACTTGAGTATCGCCTTGAGTCTCTGCATATATTCTTTCCTGATCGTGTCCTTCATCTCTTGGTGTTTTATATCTCCTCCTTCCATTATTCCCAGGTATTTGTATCCTGTCTCATCTATGTGTTTGATGTTGTTCCCATCTGGTAGCTTTATCCTTCAGTTCTCGTTACTTTGCCTTTTTGTATGTTGACTAAGGCGCATTTTCTATTCCAAACTCCATCCTGATGTCTCAGTACAATCCTTACAGTCTGGATTAGGGTATCTATTTCCTTGATGCTCTTACCATACAGCTTGATGTCGTCCATGAACATCAGATGGTTGATTCATTTGCCTCTTTTCTTGAGTTGGTACCCGGCATCCATCTTCCTGTAGTACTTTTGTCATGGGAATCATGGGCTACTACGAAGAGTAGTGGGGACAGTGAGTCGCCCTGGAAGATCCCTCTCCTGATATTAACCTCTGCTAGTCTTATTCCAGCTTGTAAGTATTGTATTCCAGTTGCGCATTGTATTTTTGAGGAAGCTGATGGTATTTTCCTCTGCCCCATATATTTTCAGGCATTCTATTAGCCATGTGTGTGGTATCATGTCGAAGGCTTTCTTATAGTCTATCCATGCCATGCTTAGGTTGGTTTTCCTTCTCCCTACTGTTCTTCATTACCATTTTGTCTATCAGGAGCTGGTCTTTTGTGCCCCTACACTTCCTTCTGCAGCTTTTCTGTTGGTGGGGGATGGTGTTTGTTTCCTCTAGGTAGTTGTATAGCCTTTCACTGATGATACCTGTTAGTAACTTCCACATTATTGGTAGGCAGGTGATAGGCCTGTAGTTACTGGCTATATTTCCCTTACTCTTGTCTTTTTGTACTAAGGATGTTCTTCCTGTGGTCATCCATTGGGTGCTTGGTGATTTGAGATACAATGCTGGAGTTGTTCTGCTATTCGTGGGTGTTAGGGCTTGAAGTTTTTGAGCCAGTATCCATGGACTTCATCGGGACCTGGGGCTTTCCAGTTTTGGCATTTCTTTAGTTGGTGTCTGACTGTGTCTGTCGTGATGTCTGTGAATCTTTGTTTTATTCTCCCTGTTTCTTCTTCTTGACTTCCTGAAGCCATGTTGCATGTTTGTTGTGTGATACCGGATTGCTCCATATGTTTTCCCAGAGTCTCTTACTTGGTTCGGCTTCAGGAATTTTCTGGGTGGTTGTCTCCCCCTCTTAGTTTGGCTGTATAGTCTTTTCTGGTTGGTTTTCCGAATAGTTTGTTCTGTTGGTATCCCTTATTCCTGTTCATGTATCGTTGGATCTTATGTGCTTTGGCCGTTAAGCCTCTGTTTTTACATCTTCTATTGTGTTGTTTAATCCCCTCTCTTGTACTTTGTATTTCTCGTTGAGTTCCTCCCTTGTTTTCTTGCTTCTTAGCCTTTTTTCTGCCATCTCTTTCAGTTTACTCAAGTCGGATCTCATCACCATGATTTGCTTTTTCCAGTCGCCTTTTCCAAGGAGGTTGCTGTTTTGGTTTCTGTTGGGTTGGTTGTTGCTGGTGGTGGTTGGTCGAATTCGAATTCCCATCAGTTCTGCTACTAATCTTGCTCCTGCATATGTCAAGTTATTTGTTTCTGTGATACTGGTGGTCTGTATTATGCCCATTATTTCATTGACCTCACTTGTTTTCTCCCTTAATTTCTTGGTGTTGTAGGCTTTCATGGAGGGGATCTTTGTTCTCTCTGTATCTGGCTCCATCCATTGTCTAACTCTTTTCTACCCATTCCGTCCTCTCTGTTACTTCGTCGGTGTTTCTTCGTGTGTCGTTGTTTGATACCTCATCCTCCCTGTCGTCTTCTGTGGCATCGTCTCTCAGTTCGTCTTCGTGTAAATTCGTTGTCGTGTGACA
>NC_087213.1:4472626-4477626 GCF_015104395.2 Macrobrachium nipponense | reverse complement strand
ATATGAAATAATACAAATACATATATAACGGGCCCAGGAGGGGGTGGGATTTAAGTCCTGGGTGGTAAATGTGTAATAGGGCCTATAGTTGTTTTAATAAATACAAAAGACCAAATTAAACATAGGTTAGCATATAACAAAACTAATTAAACTTGTAGGGGATGTTGCCTGACCAGGGGTGGGGTTGGGCCTGCTGTAACCCCCCTTAAAGAACCAAACCAACCTAACATAACCTAACCTAGCAGGGGATGTAACCTTACCTAGTAGGGAACTTAACCTAGTAGGCAATGTTGCCTGACCAGGGGGCTTTGCCCCAGTACCCCCCCCTTAAAGGCCTAACTTAACCTAGTAAGGAATGTAACCTAACCTAGTAGGGAATATTGCCTGACCAGGGGGCTTCGCCCCCCGTACCCCCCCCTTAAAAGGCCTAACCTAACCTAACTATAGGGAAATACAGGCCTAACGTAACCTAGTAAGGAATGTACCTAACCAACCTAACCTAGTAGGGGGGGAATATTGCCTGACCAGGGGCTTCGCCCCCCCGTACCCTTAAAGGCCTACCTAACCTGTAAGGAATGTCCTAACCCTAACCTAGTAGGGAATATTGCTGACCATGGGGGGGCTTCGCCCCCCCGTACCCCCCTTTATAACCTAACCTAACCTAGTAAGGAACTAACATAACCTAACCTAGTCCGGGAAAATACTAGGCCTAACGTAACCTAGTAAGGAATGTAACCTAACCAACCTAACCTAACCTAACCTAGTAGGGAATATTGCCTGACCAGGGGGGCTTCGCCCCCACGTACCCCCCCTTAAAGGCCTAACCTAACCTAGTAAGGAATGTAACCTAACCTAGTAGGGAACATTGCCTGACCAGGGGGGCTTCGCCCCCCCGTACCCCCCCTTAAAGGCCTAACCTAACCTAGTAAGGAACGTAACCTAACCTAACCTAGTAGGGAAATATTAGGCCTAACGTAACCTAGTAAGGAATGTAACCTAACCAACCTAACCTAGTAGGGAATATTGCCTGACCAGGGGGGCTTCGCCCCCCCGTACCCCCCCTTAAAGGCCTAAACCCTAACCTAGTAAGGAATGTAACCTAACCAACCTAACCTAGTAGGGAACATTGCCTGACCAGGGGGGCTTCGCCCCCCCGTACCCCCCCTTAAAGGCCTAACCTAACCTAGTAAGGAACGTAACCTAACCTAACCTAGTAGGGAAATACTAGGCCTAACGTAACCTAGTAAGGAATGTAACCTAACCTAGTAGGGAATATTGCCTGACCAGGTGGGCTTCGCCCCCCGTACCCCCCCTTAAAGGCCTAACCTAACCTAGTAAGGAATGTAACCTAACCAACCTAACCTAACCTAACCTAGTAGGGAATATTGCCTGACCAGGGGGCTTCGCCCCCCCGTACCCCCCTTAAAGGCCTAACCTAACCTAGTAAGGAATGTAACCTAACCAACCTAACCTAACCTAACCTAGTAGGGAATATTGCCTGACCAGGGGGGCTTTGCCCCCCCGTACCCCCCCCTTAAAGCCTAACCTAACCTAGTAAGGATGTAACCTAACCAACCTAACCTAACCTAACCTAGTAGGGAACATTGCCTGACCAGGGGGGCTTCGCCCCCCCGTACCCCCCCTTAAAGGCCTAACCTAACCTAGTAAGGAACGTAACCTAACCTAACCTAGTAGGGAAATACTAGGCCTAACGTAACCTAGTAAGGAATGTAACCTAACCAACCTAACCTAACCTAACCTAGTAGGGAATATTGCCTGACCAGGTGGGTTTCCGCGTACCCCCCTTAAAGGCCTAACGTAACCTAGTAAGGAATGTAACCTAACCAACCTAACCTAACCTAACCTAGTAGGGAATATTGCCTGACCATGGGGGCTTCACCCCCTGTACCCCCCCTTAAAGGCCTAACCTAACCTAGTAAGGAATGTAACCTAACCAAACCTAACCTAGTAGGTAACCAAGTAGGGAATGTAACCCCCCCCCCCCCCCCCCCCCCCCCCGGCCCCCCCCCCCCCCCCCCCCGGTATCCACCCTTGAAGAACTAACCAGCCTAGCCTAACCGGGTAACCCCCTTCAAGGAAGTAAAACTAGTAGGTAAACCAACATATAACAACTAAACCTAAGGGTATGTTGCCTAACCGGGGGATGGGATTTGGCCCCCAGTAGGTAAAATGACATATAAACCTAACTTTGATGGGTGTGGAAGTGTTGTAAAATGTAAAAGTAACCATACATAACTGCGTAATAGTAAGGAAACTGGAAGGGAGGTGTAAATTGTAATGTCTGTAAAAGTGTATAATGGAATATATTGAAATGTAGGTTTTATAAGAATAATGGCAAACTATTATTTATTTATATATTGAAATGTAGATTTTATAATAATAATGGCAAACTTTAATATAGGTATTGGTATCGGTGAGAAATGCATTGTAAATGGTGTAACGTAAAGAGCCAGTCGTGAATACTGGAAAGGGGAGGGATTGACTTGTGTATAAATGATATAGGGAGTGTGTATGTAATATGCAACGCAATGTGCAATTTCACGTAACAGGTAGGTAGGTAGGTATCGAAACGTCCTAAAACTGAGTTCTATATCAACACGTAGGCATTTTTAGGTGTCTGTCCTCAATTATAACATAATATTTCAAGTTATATATGGTGAAATGATTAGGTGGGGATATTTCAAAACAGTTATTATACAAATACTATGGAAAAATGAAAAGGAATAACACTAGAATTCACATAACATGTTTATAAACAAAATAGGTAAATGCTTTTATGTAACTCAACGTATGGTTACCAGCCAGGGTTCCCAGATGACACCACTACCAACCAGCCAAAGTGTCTACCATGAAAACCAAGCCAAAATCCCGCCAAATGGTAATCCCCAAACCAAACCCAAATAACCGGCAAATATATGTGCGTTATATCTATCTTTATAAATGCATATTTTTTATCATATATATGCTTGTATAGCGGCATCATAGTTTTAGTTAGATAATATAAACTAATATAAGAATGCAGGAAAAATAACGAGAATGAATTGAAATTTTGAAATGAGGCTCGTTCCCTGAGAATCCGGCAGCCTGTTTTTTGTGGTCATCTGGTGTGTGTGTGATTTTTATTTTAATTCCATCTACATATTTTGCTTAAATGTTACCAAGTTTTTACTGAAACCTATTCAAATTCCCCAGATTTTCCTGAAAACCTTCAAAAATTCCCATCTGGGGAGAGATTCCTCAAACGTGGGATCAGTGTTTAGCTCAAATAGAAAGTGTTTTGAAAACCAGCCAAAATACCACTAACCAGCCAAAGTGAATTTTTACCCACCAAATTAGGAAAAAAAGCCAAATTTGGCGAGAAACTGCCAAATCTGGGAACCCTGTTACCACCCAATCCTTCACTCAGTCCGGTAGCAATGTAGGGGTCATACTGTAACGTGTTTGGCTAAATACATATATCCCTCCCGTAAACCCACCAATTTCTTTCCTCACTAAGAAGTCCGAGTTTAGGCCAAAAGCTCCCTTACAGTTAGCGCATGCGCAGTAGCATTAGCGCATGCGTAGTAGATTTCTCATTGTTGTGGTAGTAGTGGTAGTAGACAAATATGGATGTGGAACGGCTCCACTATAGCTAGTTTTGTTATTTCTTATTTCCGCCTGTATTTCGTGTTTTTAAAAGTGATAAATGTGGGAAATACCACAATAACACGGCAAAATCTCCCCCCAAGTGGTTTCTCCCCACCCAAAACCCGGTTCCCACTGGGGTCCCCCCCTTACCGTAGGATAGAGTTGGGGTTTTTGTCCCACCCCAAAACCCCGGTTCCCAATGGGAATCCCCTTTACCGTAGGATAGAGTTCAAAGGTAAATTAGAGTCGTCCGAATAAATATTACTTCAAATTCTTGCTCAGGAGGTAAAACTGCATAGAAAAACTGCAACTGCCATACTCTGGGCCGCCGCGGATAGGTACACTAGATCTACCCACCGGGTTAATGGGGGCTGGGGTGGTCGGCATTTGGAAAAATATGTGATTGTTGTTAATAATGAGCTTCAACCATAAAGAATATTGTACGGTAGCTAAGGCATGCAATCAAGAGATGTATTGTGGCCTAACCTAACAAGGGGGCCATTCCGTACCGTATCCGATGATAGGCTTAGGTTGCCCTCACATAAATTATGGTAGATCGAGGTAATAACTCCGCATCTGGTATTTCTTAGGAGATTATAGTTTCCTGAAGTATTTGGGTTGTTTATTAAAAATTTACTGTTATTTTTTAGGGGTCAATTAAACCCCAGGTTCTACTACATTTGAATTACCAACCTGACCTAGGGCAACCCAATCTTACCGTCTTTTAACTTTAGAGCAACCAAAGATAAATTCTTAGGTTTTTATGCCCTTAGCCTATCTCTTATATTTCATAAGAAAAACTTGAAAAAAATTGCTTGCCTTCAAACCATGCTGATGATGAATTCTATGTTGGCAAATAATTAATGTATCATATGTTAACCCTAAATTTTCATTAATTTTCAAAAGATATTTGAAGTTGCAGATGCTTCTTTAATGTGTATACCAATACAACTTGCAGAATGTGTAGGCTATGTTAAATTTACATCATACATTCATAAAAGTAAAGAATAAAATGCAGCTTATCTGTTGATAGGCTAGCCCGTTGGCTGGGATATTGTACAATGGGTTCCACAGACTTAGGTTAAGTTCTAAGTCAAGTACTATTATTTCCAAAATAACATGAGAAAGCTCCCATGGCTCTAACTTAGTCATACCTGAGAGAGTATTAGGTTGTATTTATATACTACCTAAGTTGGGTAAGGAGGAATGCAACAGTCTGTAAGTTTAACCAAATACAGTATATTGTATACCTGAATAGTCCTGAATACACTTTACCTAAATATATTTTAATTTATTTTAACTAATAGTAATAGTACTTGATTTAGATCAATATCACAAATAACTTACCCTGA
>NC_087213.1:4460126-4467626 GCF_015104395.2 Macrobrachium nipponense | reverse complement strand
ATCACCAAAAATTACTATTCCTGGGGAAAAAGTACAATTCTTCATCTGTTTCTTTCCCTTCCGCTATTATATTAAGGAACTCTCCTCCTGCCTCCGTTTTCCCTCTAACAAAATCCTCTTCAGGGGGCAAATCTCTGTGACATCGAGGTTAAGTCTTCGCCATTTTCCGTCCCTCCTTCTTTTCTTCTCGGACTTAAAAGGGGTTTGCAACTTGTCAGATCGGTACACTTTAGACGTTAAAGTCTTCTTTTGCCTTTTACGTCCTTACTTAATCTCAGAAGAAGAAGAAAGAAGATAGACAAAAAAAGTGTGAGCGTATCAGTACAACAAGGTGATGCGTCTGGTCCCCCTTGTATACAAAACCTGGGTCAGTCTGAACACGACCCTTCTGTCACGATAGGTCAGGTGACGTCACGTGCTTAGGCAGAGAGAGAATCCACCAAATGTTGTAACTAGAGCGAATTCAGTAAAGACAACAAGCTCTTTAGGGCTGTCTGGAGATTCTGAAATATTTCCAATTGTTAGGCACAGTACCTTTGTTATTTGAAATATTTCTCTTCTGTGGGCACATTACCATTTTTATTGCTAAACATTGCCATTTTTTTTATTTTATTTATTTATTTTTTGGTCTCTGGGACATTTCTTTCACTGGCAAAAACCGTATCATTGATAAAGGCATAAAATGGAGGCGTAAATAAAATGCTTCAACACTTACGTTTGTATTGTATTCTAATAATAACTACATAAATCCATTTATTTCCCATTTTCTTGTGGTATATTAGCCATATGTGGACCAGACCTCCATTGTATGAATCGACCCCCACCCCCCTTTTCCCCCTTCCAATGTCACGACTCGAACCCTCTAGGGGTCCGGTGGGCACTGCACGAGACAAGGGCAACGGGAGGTCACAGCGTTAGAGGTGGCCCCCGGTACATAAGAGGTCACAGCGCCAATGCCACACCTCCGGACGAGATCGTGACTCGAAATCCTGCTTGCTTCGGAAGACTCCTCGGGATCGCGCGCGCAGGACCTCCTCGGGGAGCCGGGTGGTTCCTCACCTTAAAAGGCGGTGTTTTGGTTGTCTCCTTTACCTTTGAATTGCGCTGCTTAAGGTTGTCGTTCCTTTGTTGTTGTTGCATGAGTCCGACAGTCGTGGCCAATGTCGGGGCGAAGATCGCACGGTCTTCGCGGATTTTGGAGCTGATTTTGGCCTCGGTAGAGATCACATCACTTCGATGCACACCTTGTGTTTGCTTAGAAGTTTACTCTGCTTTTATGTTTTTGTATTAAACGGAGAGAGAGAGAGAGAGAGAGAGAGAGAGAGAGAGAGAGAGAGAGAGAGAGAGAGAGAGAGTAGGATGATGAGAGATAGAAGGAAAGTAAATGGATAGATATACAGACAGATAGACGTAGCAGGGAAATGTGATTAGTAACTTCACATTGTCTGTAAATGCACTATAGTTAAACATGAAGAGAGAGAGAGAGAGAGAGAGAGAGAGAGAGAGAGAGAGAGAGAGAGAGAGAGAGAGAGAGGTTATAATTGGATACGGTACATGTGTTTTTATTTCGCCGGCACAAAACAGACATTCTTACAATAAAGGAGATATATATTTATTCAAAAATATTACGTAAATTAGTATTGTATTTATACCTTAAAATTCCACAACACAAAAATGCTTTTTTTTTCTCTGTTATTTGTCGACCAGTACGAGTCGTTTATTTACATAATTTGTGTAATTTATACATGTCCAGCAAAATTTGCGACTGTATGTAGTACGTAAATACACTATGTAAAAAAAAAAATGTAGTACGATCTTTTCACACATATACGCTCTTTCACGCGCTAACTATTCTTCTGTCTACATCTGCTTCTGTCTCTACAAATGCTTCTGTCTCCTCTGTCATTGGACTTCGTACGAGAGCTGTACTACAGTCTTATCATTCACAAGCACTCGCACACGCGCTAACTATGCTTCTGTCTCAGCATCTGCTTCTCGAACAACATCTGCTTGTTTCTGTACATCTGTTTCTCCTGTCTCTACATCAGCTTCTGTCTCTACATCTGGTTCTGTTCCTTCTGTCTCCTCTTTCTCTACATCTGCTTCTGTTCTTTCCAACTCCTCTGTCTCTACATCTGCTCTGTCTCCTCTGTCTCTACATCTGCTTGTCTCCTCTGTCTCTACATCTGCTTCTGTCTCTTCTGTCTCTATCTGTTTCTATCCATACTGTTTCTGTGTCTTCTGTCTGTACATCTTCTCCTGTTCCTTCTGTCTCTACATCTATATCTGCTTCTGTCTTTTCTTTCTCAGCATCTGCTTCTGTCTCCTCTGTCTCTACATCTGCTTCTGTCTCTTCTGTCTCTGTCTCTACATGTTGTTTTGTCTCTTCTGTCTCTATATTTCCTTTTGTCTCTGTCTGTACATGTGGTTCCGTCTCTTCTGTCTCTATATTTGCCTTTGTATCTATCTCTACATGTGGTTCTGTCTCTTCCGTCTCTGCATTTGCTTCTGTCAGTCTGGATTTGAAAACAGAGAGATTCAGGACGACGCAGATTCACGGAACAATTACATCGCCACTCCAAGAGTTTTGATTGACGAATGAAGCCTCACGCGTATCATCAGCAGCAATCATCCCCTTTGTTCAAATTTTGTGATTTTTTTCCCCCCTTTTTTCGGTCTTGCATTCGGGAGCGCGGAATTCAATAACCGACGCAGATCGGGGCGTTATTGCATTGCCTGGACGAGGGAGGATGGTAATGTCATGATGATTGTTCATGAACATTATTGACGTTATTGGGATCGAAGCAATGGTGAGTTTTAATGGGAATCGGTTCTAATTGGAAAATCTTCGTAGGTGGCGCTGGAGTCGATGTTGACATTGTGAACGACAAACGCGTTCCTATTCCGTTTTGAAAGTTTCATGTTGCAAAGCCAAATCGCCTCCGTAGGGTGGTAGTGCCCCCCCTAGCTGCAACCTCTTTCATTCCTTTTACTGAACCACCGTACATATTTTCTTTCGTCCACCTTACTTTCCTCAACCCTCTCCTAACAATTGTTGCATAGTGCAACTGCGAGGATATCCTTCAGTTTGCATCTTTCAAACCTTTTTATTCATGATTTCCCTTTCAGTGTGAATGACCTTATCATCATCATCATCTTATATATAGTATATATATATATATATATATATATATATATATATATATGTATGTATATTTATATATATATATTTATATATATATATATATATATATATATATATATATATATATATATCTATATATATGTATAGATATAAGACATAGATATCTATATCTATATATATATATATATATATATATATATATATATATATTATATATATATATATATATATATATATATATATATATATATATATTATATATATATATATATATATATATAGACTTCAGGAGGGTCCATGATACACATGTTGGTTTAAAAAGGCCATGTTTATTAACAGCAAAGAAACGTTCGCACTACTCAGTGCATCATCAGTCTGTCAAAAGTAAAAGACACAATAAAATACATTATAAACATAAAAAGGAATTCCACAAGGTAATTAAAATTTACAAGTTAAAACAATAAAAAGTAAAAGAGTATAAAAAGTACATAAAACAGAAAACAAAAAGAGACTACCAAAAACACCAACCATCTATAAGCAGGAGAGAAGAGGGAATGACATACAATGACGTCCAAGGCCAGACGACAACTATGCCAGATACAAAGTTCCTGAGGAAGTATTACTATTGAGAGAGGGAACCAGTATCTTTTAATATATAACGATTCTAAAGTTGTTAAGTGATCTGGGTCCCTTACATAACCAATTATTGAAAAGTGTTGTTTCAGGACTTCGGTTTTACATAATGCGGCATGATTTCTAATATTAGAAAATTCTGGTGCTTAATTCTTTGGCCAGTGCGAAAGCTAAAACCCAAATGGCTGCAATATCTGACCTGCAGTAACCTCCGTGTCGATCCAACGTAAGAGCCCGGACATCCAGGGCATGTGAATTTATAAACCACATTGGATCGCATGAAGGACTGCAGGCGATCTTTGAAATTAAAAAATGATCCTATTGTACATGGGTTGTTAGAGATCAGTTTTACGTTAAGAACAGGGGATTTCCTGTTCAATTATTCTTGTGAGATTTAAAGAGAATTTAGAGTCAGACATATACGGGATTGAGGCATAGAATAATTTTTTTGGGACATCAAAGTTGACTGTTGGAGGTTGTAAGAACTGTGTTAATAACTTATTGGTGATTTTATGAACTATATCTTGTGGATAGGAGTTTATCTTGAAAAAAGTTGAATAAAAAGACTATTTCTTTGTGAAATATTTGCCAAGTTGAAGAATATTTTAGAGCTCTATGACCAAGGTGTAGATGGTATTAAGTTTGAAAGAATATTGACAGGAGCTATAGTAGTTATTGGCTAAGCCCGTATATGTCCGCTTTCTATAAACAGAAGTAGTGAACTCGGAATTATGTCTCGTTACATTAATATCTAAAAATGGAAGACTACCTTCGCTCTCTACCTCCATGGTAAATTGAATGTTTGGATGAAGTTGATTAATATATTCCAAAAATAAAGAACATTGCCAAGAGTGCTGGAACAAGACAAAAGTGTCATCAACATATCTGCGATAAAAAGACGGTTTAAAAATTATGATTACACTCGTTTTAAAAATTTCATTTCAAGGTCAGACATAAAAAAGTTAGCAAAAATGGGGCCCAGAGGTGACCCCATGCAACTCCATCGACCTGCGAATAGAGTTGCTTATTAAAAAAAAAAATGAACATTGAATCTTGCACTGCAAGTTCAGTAGTTGTTTAAAGATTGATCTTGTTAAAACCAAGATTCAATGTTCATTTTTAATAAGCAACTCTATTCGCAGGTCGATGGAGTTGCCATGGGGTCACCTCTGGGCCCCATTTTTGCTAACTTTTTTTATGTCTGACCTTGAAATGAAATTTTTAAACGAGTGTAATCATAATTTTTAAAACCGTCTTTTTATCGCAGATATGTTGATGACACTTTTGTCTTGTTCCAGCACTCTGGCAATGTTCTTTATTTTTGGAATATATTAATCAACTTCATCCAAACATTCAAATTTACCAATGGAGGTAGAGAGGCGAAGGTAGTCTTCCATTTTTAGATATTAATGTAACGAGACATAATTCCGAGTTTCACTACTTCTGTTTATAGAAAGCGGACATATACGGGCTTAGCCAATAACTACTATAGCTCCTGTCAATATTCTTTCAAACTTAATACCATCTACACCTTGGTCCATAGAGCTCTAAAATATTCTTCAACTTGGCAAATATTTCACAAAGAAATAGTCTTTTTATTCAACTTTTTCAAGATAAACTCCTATCCACAAGATATAGTTCATAAAATCACCAATAAGTTATTAACACAGTTCTTACAACCTCCAACAGTCAACTTTGATGTCCCAAAAAATTATTCTATGCTCAATCCCGTATATGTCGACTCTAAATTCTCTTTAAATCTCACAAGAATAATTGAACAGGAAATCCCCTGTCTTAACGTAAAACTGATCTCTAACAACCATGTACAATAGGATCATTTTTAATTTCAAAGATCGCCTGCAGTCCTTCATGCGATCCAATGTGGTTTATAAATTCACATGCCCTGGATGTCCGGGCTCTTACGTTGGATCGACACGGAGGTTACTGCAGGTCAGATATTGCAGCCATTTGGGTTTTAGCTTTCGCACTGGCCAAAGAATTAAGCAGCCAGCAATTTTCTAATATTAGAAATCATGCCGCATTATGTAAAACCGAAGTCCTGAAACAACACTTTTCAATAATTGGTTATGTAAGGACCCAGATCACTTAACAACTTTAGAATCGTTATATATTAAAAGACTGTTCCCTCTCTCAATAGTAATACTTCCTCAGGAACTTTGTATCTGGCATAGTTGTCGTCTGGCCTTGGACGTCATTGTATGTCATTCCCTCTTCTCTCCTGCTTATAGATGGTTGGTGTTTTGGTAGTCTCTTTTTGTTTTCTGTTTTGTTTTTATGTACTTTTATACTCTTTTACTTTTTATTGTTTAACTTGTAAATTTTAATTACCTTGTGAATTCCTTTTTATGTTAATAATGTATTTTATTGTGTCTTTTACTTTTGACAGACTGATGATGCACTGAGTAGTGCGAAACGTTTCTTTGCGTGTTAATAAACATGGCCTTTTTTAAACAACATGTGTATCATGGACCCTCCTGAAGTCTATATATATATATATATATATATATATATATATATATATATATATATATATATATATATATATATATATATATATATATATATATATACATAAATATACCTTACGTGCAGAGAGAGAGAGAGAGAGAGGAGAGAGAGAGAGAGAGAGAGAGAGAGAGAGAGAGAATTGCAGTAAATAGCGTAAAGTAATCAACACGCCAAAATTTTTCTTGATAACAAATTATCTAGCTTGCCGTTGCATAAGCAATCCTTTGTAATCTGATTTGGCACGAAAGAATACTTTTTTCCCTTTCGATAGGAAACTGTATCATTGTTTTGAATCTCTCTCTTTCTCTCTCTCTCTCTCTCGTCTCTCTCTCTCTCTCTCTCTCTCTCTCTCTCTAATCCGTCTCCCGTTTCGAAGGTAATCGGTGATCACGCTCCCACGCTGTTATCTCTTGCAATTGATGGGTTTAATCCGTGCCTGTTGCATCTAGTTTGCAAGGCCCTTCATTTTGCAAGTTGCATCAGCAACACAATTTAAAATCAAGTGTTTTTATGAATGTCACTTAAGTGTAAATATTATATATTGATTTATTGTTTTATTCTATATAGTATATATATATATATATATATATATATATATATATATATATATATATATATATATATATCTATATCTATATCTATATAATATAATATATATATATATATATATATTTACTTATTTATTTACTTATTTGTTTTTATTATATATTTTATTATTTAATTCTGTTTTATTTAACTAATTTTAATTCTTGATATTACACATATATTTACTTATTTATCTGTGCCAGCATTGACTTTAGGCCAAAGTCGCCCCGGAATTGCATAAAGATATGGAAAGAAATAAGAGGCCTGGTGTGGACCGTGTGACTCTTGGCAACCGGTAAAAGATTGAGAGAGACAAGAGAGTGTTGTAAAAGCGTAAACTTTTTTTTTTTTTTTTTTTTTTTTTTTAATAAAATCTGTGTTAAAACTGATAGGGTAAGAAAAACAAATTATTCAGCAATAAGATTTTAAATGAAGAGATGAATAAAAATTTTACTATATAGGGTGGCAAATAATGTTGAATAGATTTAATTTGTATTTTCAGTTTCCTTTTGACGTTAGGATCCATGCACATGGAAACGGAGGACTGTCAACACGTTGACGAAAGAACTTGATATCCGACTTTCCCTCATGCGGTGAACTGTAGCTGA
>NC_087213.1:4443270-4459626 GCF_015104395.2 Macrobrachium nipponense | reverse complement strand
AAGTATGTATGTTTATACATTTATACAATATGTGCATGTCTATTACGTACCTATATTCATAAAGCAAAAGCAGGTATCTGCAACACTACTGAACATTACTAACATCATTAGCTAATAATTCATTTATAGCGAACATCCGCCTGAGTTTCGAACAATTACGCTGCTAAATGGGTAATGCAATTGTAAAATCACGATTGTGAACTTCCATTACACCTAATTGCGGCAAATCAGTAAACCTATCATTGTAATGATCAGTACCAAGATCACTGACATCATTATCATGGCGAGGATAATCAGTGCATTACCCAGAAGTATATCTTAGTTTTACCGACCACTGAGCTGATTAACAGCTCTCCTAGAGTTCGCCCGAAGGATTAGATATTTTTACGTGGCTAGGAACCAATTGGTCATCTAGCAACGGGATCTACAGCTTATTGTGGGATCCGAACCACACTATGTCGATAAATGAATTTCTATCACCAGAAATACATTTCTCTAACTTCGCGTTGGCCGAGTCGGGATTCGAACTTCGGACCACCGGATTGGCAGCCGAGCGCGAAAACCACTCGTCCAACGAGGTAACTACATTACCCAGAATTCACAGTCGTCATCTATCAGGGAAAGCAAATCAATTTCTGTTCTATTCTTGTTCCCCTCCTTCGTAGTCACCCTCCCACTCATTCCATCACTTTTGCGACGATCAAACACCACAATCAAGATGTTGGAATGGAACAGAATCTTAAATTTAAGACAAAGGCCAACTGCTGGAACTATGAAACAGACTTGTATACAAGACAGAGGCCAACCGCTGGGACTTTAGAACAGATTCTTAAATTTAAGGCAAAGGCCAACCGCTCGGACCTGAGAGGTCATTTAGCGCTGAAGGGGAAATTGATAGTAAGGTTTGAAAGGTGTAACTGGAGGCAAATCTGCCATTTGCACTATGAATCAATAGTCAGAGAGGGTGGAAAGTAAGATTTAAGAGAGAATATAAACGGAGGTACAGCCAAAGGAATGAAAGGGGCTGCAGCTACGGGCCGATGGGACGCTCAAAAAAAAAAAAAAAAAAAAAAAAAAAAGTACCGCCTACAACTAATCCTACCCTCAGGTCCCCCTCCCAGCCCCCCCCACCCCCCCCCCACCCCCCCCTCCAACAGCCCTCAACCTCAAACGGGGACGAAGTTCGCAAAACAAACAAATGCTAGTGAGATTTTGTAAAGAAAAAGAAATTATTCCTGATCCTTGGCGAACTCTGCGTACGACAAGTTTTCTCGCAAAACTCGGAGGCTCTGGATAATAAGATGGAATCCACAAAGAAGTTGAAAATGGTTTATTGAGCTTCCGGATGGAATGTTTGTTCAGGTTTATTTTCAGAATGTGCAACTGTTTGTGTTGTTTCTCCTGGAGAGAGAACTTTACCCCTCCATTTCGAAGTTTCTTTTATATATATATATGCTATATATTATATATATATATATATATATATATATATATATAGTATAGATATATATATATATACATATACATATATATATATATATATATATATATATATATATGTATGTATGTATGTATGTATGTATGTATATATATAATATATATATATATATATATATATATATATATATATATATATATATATATATTGTAGGAAGCCCACTAAAATTTGGAAAAAAATGAAAGTTTTATTTAAGCTTTCGGAGAGTACATTCTCTCCCTCTTTCTCTTTCTGAAAGAGGGAGAGAATGTACTCTCCGAAAGCTTAAATAAAAAACTTTCAAATTTTTCCAAATTTTAGTGGCTTCCTACAACATATTAAAACACGGGATACAGTGTTCCTACCTTTGCTATATATATATGTATATATATTTATATATATATATGTATATATATATACTTATATATATATGTATACTTATATATACATATATATATATATATATATATATATATATATATATATATATACTATATATATATATTGATTTCTCTCTATATTTAGAGGAAACACTTTACCATTGGTTTCAGAATCAACAATACAACTGATGCATTTCTGAAAGTCAACTTTGACGTCGACTGCAGTTCATGAAACTGATGATGTTTCATAAGTAATAACTCAACTACTGTATGTTTCATCTCATTAAGCGACAACTCTAATATCACTGTCAGATCTGACACGTATGTCTGTGTGTGTGTGTTTGTGTATGATTTACAATTTAATGTATTAAAATGCCGAGAATTTCCCCTGCTAACTGGATATGCTGGGGCGTTATACCAAAACTGGAAAGTCTCACGACGATCAGTATGCTGGAATGGGGTGGAATATGAAATCTAGACCAAGGGCCGGGACCTATGAGACCATTCAGCAATAAGAGGGGAATTAAAAGCAAATAGGTTTAAAAGGCGTAACATGAAGAAAACCTCGCAGGTGCACTATGAACCAACTGTTAAGAGAGGGTGGTAAGTGAGACAAAAGAGAGAGAATATGAACGGAGGTACTGTAAAAGGAATGGAAGGGATTGCAGCTAGGAGCCGGAGGGATGCTGCAAAGAACCTAACGTAATACCAACAGTGCACCTCGGAAGGTGCACTGATGGCACAACCCCCTGCAGTGGTTTCCAACCTGTGGGGGGGGGGGGGGCGCCCCACTGGGGGCGGGGTCTCGAAGAGCTGGGGGTGGTGGGGGGGGGGGGTTCAAATACAATTAATGAAGGGGATAATTATATCTGAAAACTATTAATCATGATGAAATTCAGAATTTCAAAATATTGAGAAAATATTGAGGATATAAATATGAAATTTAGTTGTAAATACATAAACGATTTAAAATTCTATATGTAGGAATTCATTATGTATTAAACAATTATAAAAGATAATGAAAGGAACGTTTTGCAAGCATGGAAATTGTACGTACTGATTACTAGTGAAGATAAGCTTATACATACATTATTTTGTATATATATATAATATATATATATATATATCCATATATATATATATATAGATATATATATATATATATATATATATATATATATATATATATATATATATATATATGATTGGAATTATTGACATGTGCGACTGTACAAGTAAATTACAGTATTTAAGAAAAGGGTGGGACACCACTACCCTACGGACAATTTACTGTATTAAAATGCCGAGTATTTCATCTGATAATCGGACATGCTGGGAGCTCTTATGAAAGATGAAAAAAAAATCTGATATTCCTTTCCTGGTTGTGAATATTTTCCAGTCCGCTTCTCATCCTGTTGAAAGAATGATGGGAAGACCTCGACGTCTCAGGCCAACTGAGATCGTGTTTAATGGAAAATAAATGAGCTTCCCCAGGAAGTGAGACGCCAATCAATAAATCCTAGGCATATTTAAACATCACTTTACCTGACACGAACTTATTTCTACACAAGAAATGAACCACTTTCAGTCACTGTCCGAGATACAGCTATGAGTAATGTATCAATACTGCGTCATTTCTACTCTTGTTTCATCCAATTCATAAAGACTAAATAATTACTGTCCCCTCTCCCCTCATCTCCCTAAAAACTAGACCTGGGACACGTACGACAGTTAGTTTCGTTACGTTGATATTCCAGTTAATATTAAATTCCAATGGCGGATTTATCTCCCTGTGGTATAATGAAATGATATAAAGATGAATTAGGTTTGAATTTGAAGTGAGTATCTCCCTTCTACAAACAAGAGATGACTTGCAGATCTTGTAGGGATAATCTTTAAAAAAAAATAATAATAGTAATAAATACTAACACTGCTCACTTTGGTGCATATATTCTGAAGCGGATGGCACTTTATATTATTTGTTTGTTTGTAGGTTTTTTTTTTTTTTTACGTTGTATGGAACCACCGGTTATTCAGCAACGGGACCAACGGCTTTATGTGACTTCCGAACCACGTCGTGAGTGAACTTCTATCACCAGAAATACACATCCCTCACACCTCAATGGAATGCCCGAGAATTGAACTCGCGGTCACCGAGGTGGCAGGCGAAGGCCATACCGATCACGCCACTGAGGCGCTACTAATTATATTATTATTATTATTATTATTATTATTATTATTATTATTATTATTATTATTATTATTATTCTAGGAACACCCATCCCCTCCCACCCCACACACGTTCTCGTAGAAAAACTGGTTTCTGAGTGAAGGAAACGAAAGTGGAATTGAAAATGGGAATTGAAAATTAGCCAATATCTATATATCGGACTCTCAGTGGGAATGAGAAATCTCAATTGGAATGTAAAGGAACAATTTCATGGAAGGAAAACAATTTTATGTGTTGGCTGTTTTTCTCAGTTACTATGCGAGGGTTTTTTGTTTCTTACTCAAGGTAAAATAAGATGATGGAGTCGATACATTTCCCTAATAATAATAATAATAATAATAATAATAATAATAATAACAATAATAATAATAATAATAATAATAATAATATAGTTATCACATTATTATTATTAGTAGTAGTAGAAGTAGCAGTACATAGTTCAGCAAGAATAATAATAATAATAATAATAATAATAATTATAATAATAATAATAATATAGTTATTATCATTATATTAGGTAGTAGTAGAAGTAGTAGTATATAGTTTCAGAATAATAATAATAATAATAATAATAATAATAATAATAATAATATAATAATAATAATAATAACACGTATAAGACTAAAAATGAAGAACAAAGCAACAGGAAAACATCTCTATTTCAAATTACTTGAAATAATAATAATAATAATAATAATAATAATAATAATAAATAATAATAATAATAATAATATAGTTATCATTATTATTAGTAGTAGTAGTAGAAGTAGCAGTACATAGTTCAGCAAGAATAATAATAATAATAATAATAATAATAATAATAATTAATTAATAATAATAATAATATAGTATTATCATTCATTATTAGTAGTAGTAGAAAGTAGTAGTACATAGTTCAGGAAGGGGAATAATAATAATAATAATAATAATAATAATAATAATAATAATAATAATAATAATAACACGTATAAGACTAAAAAAATGAAGAACAAAGCAACAGGAAAACATCTCTATTTCAAATTACTTGAATAATAATAATAATAATAATAATAATAATAATAATAAATAGTTATCATTATTATATTAGTAGTAGTAGAAGTAGCAGTACATAGTTCAGCAAGAATAATAATAATAATAATAATAATAATAATAATAATAATAATAATTATAATAATAATAATATAGTTATTATCATTATTATAGTAGTAGTAGAAGTAGTAGTACATAGTTAGGAACATAATAATAATAATAATAATAATAATAATAATAATAATAATAATAATAATAATAATAATAATAATAACACGTATAAGACTAAAAATGAAGAACAAAGCAACAGGAAAACATCTCTATTTCAAATTACTTGAAAACAATCACAATCCGCAAGAGCAAACATACACTGAAGCTGAATGATCGGTTTCGCTTCCTTTACCAGCCAAAGTCAACATCAGTTCCTTTTAATTTTTACATCCAAGGAGACAGCTCAATTCAAAGAAAATATGGAGTGGTAAAATGTCTCCCTTTGGTCTTCTTCTTCTTCTTCTTCTTCTTCTTATAATAGCAGAGAATCCAATAAACAATGGAAAACCATTCCCATGTCGGCGTGCCACTAAACTTCCCGTGGTCCAATATTTGCTGCCTTATTGCACAAGCCTGTGAGGAGGACGTTTCCCATTTTCATTGAAATAACGATTTCTCGTTTTCGTTGAAATGACATTTCCATGTTTTCATTGCAGGATAAAACTTGGGTTCTGTGACGGAATGGAACCGAAATATAAAATGTAAGCCAAAGGCCAAGCGCTGGGACCTATGCTGAGGTCATTCAGTGCTGAAAGGGAAACTTATAGTACGAAGGTTTGAAAGATATAACAGGCGAGGGTGGAAAGAAAGATGGAAGAAAGAGAATGTGAAGTGAAGTACAGTAAATGGAATGAAAGGGGGAGCAGCAAGGGGCCGGAGGGACGCTGCAAAGAACTTGAAGTAATGCTTACATGAACTTTCAGTTGCGTATTTATATGCATTGAGCTACAAATGTGCTTTAATATCCAATTCGCTCTACCTCGGAATTCGTATATTTTCAAATGTTTACCGAAGGGGCATTTTTTAGTTGATAATAATTTCGAGAGGACGAAAGTATTATCTACAAAAAAATTTCCCCTTCGGTTAACATATTTGAAAATATATGAATTCCGAGGTAGAGCGAATTGGATATTGAAGGATATTTGTGATGTGATACAAATTCACGTATACTTATATGTATGTATATAATATTTATATAAGTCACATCACATTACCGTGATTCATATACATACATCGAGCTACAAATGTCCTTTAATATCTAATTCGCTCTACCTCGGAATTAATATATTAATGCCGAGGTAGAGCGAATTACAGAGATATTAAAAGACATTTGTAGCTCGATGTATGTATATGAATCACGGTAATGTGATATGACTTATATAATGGCTACGTGGTGTCAAAAGCACTACAACGCTACCGAGGTCGAGGCTCTATGCAGTCTCCAAACACCGAATACCTGAGCGCGAAAGGTATTTGAGGGTGAGAGACTGCATAAAACTTAAAGCCTCTTCCCTGTCGTCCTGGATTTGTTTGTTTCGAGGGTTCGCGCCTGGGAGCCGACAATTCTCTTATCACCTAAGAAATTCCCCTTCGGTCAAGCATTATAAAAATATATTAATTCCGAGGTAGAGCGAATTAGATATTAAAGGACATTTGTAGCTCGATGTTATATATATATATATATATATATATACATATATATATATATATGTCAGATGAAAGAGGGCATAATTAATAATATATTTAATATGCCACTGATGTGTGCTGTGACTTTTTTAGAATGCGCAGATTCATTGCTTTTAACTTCCCATACAGACAAGAGTCCGAAGCGATGACCTGAGAAAGCTGATAAATCATTATGGGATGGGTGTGATACGAAGATACATATTTAAGCAGGGGTCAACGTTCGTTCTGTGGTTATGTGAGTTCACGAGGGCTTGTTCAAGGTGCCTTTGAAAACTGGCTATGACCAGTTTATTGAGGCGTTACCGATGAGTGTGAATTCGTGTGTACGCGTGCGCTCTTCGTTCATAATAGCATCTTTAGCAAAATCTATGGGAGACTTACGGAGAGGTCTGTGCAAGAAAGGCAGAGCACGATGGCGTGTGCCAAAGAGTTTCCTTGAAACAGAGTGTGTGATTTTCCAGGCTGTAATGGATAAGTGTATCATACTTTAGCCAAAGGGATGGCTTGTTTGATATCTGGTAAAGATGTTCCATTTTATTGACTTTGTCTTTCACAATTGTGTGTGTCTCACTAGTGTGTTCTCCTGTCATTTAAACAGGAGGTTCTAGTGAGGGGGCCGAGTGTCCTAGGGACCGAGGGTCCCGTGTGGAGGGAACTGTAATGTTTTGGAGAAGAGATAATTGTGTTGACTAATTACAGATTGAGACATTTCAATACTGGGGGGGTGGGGGGTTATCTGAGTGGTTTGACTGTGAGACTTGAAGTATCATCTTTCCATTGATGATCTGTAAAAACTTGAATTATTCAACTAATACTTTTACTTTGAATAAATATCATATTTTTTGTAACTCCGACTCTAATTTAAGAATGATAGAATGGAGAGAGAGAGAGAGAGAGATAGATGGAGAGAGAGCGAGACGAGAGAGAGAGAGAGGGGGGGGAGATTGAGTGTAACCAATTCGCCTTAACGCTCAGGTTTAACGCATACCAAATATTAAATACCTTCGCTGGTAATAGGTGTCAGCGGATAGGTAACTATCATATATATATATATATATTATATATATATATATATATATATATATATATATATATATGTATATATAACTTGCACACAACCCACAGCTGTATCGGTCCAGTGAAGAGCCTCACCTCGAGCGGACAAAGCCAAACATCGACCTTGCCCGGTCATTTGCTGGTCACTAACGACAGATTAACGCTGCCTGCAATGGCACCATTATTCACTTCCGCTTAACGCTCTCTTGTACACAAGGGCGCGCACGCGTCAACAAATTTCGATTTGATGCCCTACGGCCGTTTCCTGAAGGGAAATTCACGAGTGGGTCCTATCAAATAGGGTTATGGTGGGTGTTGGTGCTATATTGCTCTGTGGTTTACAAGGGCGAGTGAGTGTTTTCATTGGCCCTAATGATAGTCTGTTTCATTCTTGCTGGTACTTTTGTTTCCTAGTGTGTTTTTGGTTTTTTTTACTACTAATAAATTTACTGATTTTAATCAAAATATGAATAATAACGGTAATAAAAAATAAATATTATATTCATAACAATGATGACAATTACATAAATCATTCTTGAAATAATAATAATAATAATAATAATAATAATAATAATAATAATAATAATAACAATAATAATAATAATAATAATTGAAAGAATATTGTACAAAATCAATTCTTGTGAATTCTGCCATTATTTTTAATAAAACTTGTTTGAAAGAAGGTCTGTTTCCAGCGTACACAAATATCCGGCATGCAGACCCTACAACGCAACAGCACCCCGCATGCGAAGCTTTAGGAGGAGCCGCCTGCAGCAAGAAACTAGAATCCAAAGAGCAAGAGAAAGCCACGCTCATCAATGAAAGGGCGCAACTCTTCGTAAAATGGGATGAAATTCGCGGTATGAATCCTGTTTAGCAGCCCCCTCGGATGCCGGAGATAATAATGATGGCACTAGCAGCAAACGCCCTCCCAACACCAGTGCAGCACCATCAAGACATCGTCGACTGCCTGAAACGTATGGAGGAGAAAGATGCCCTGAAGAAACAGAAGACCATTACAAGAAAACTAATTAACCTTAATGGAGGTAAAATACGCCTGCCGCAAGAAACATGACAAAATATATTAACTTGACCACCTACCACCCACCCCTGAAGAAGAGGACATACTCAAGAAAGGCCTGAATTGCCACTTCATCTCTCGCCCCGTCCCTTAATAAAAGGATGGAGATAGAATATCTACGGAGACGATAATGAAACAAGAAAGCCTTGGAATGTACACACCACCGACGCCCTTCAACCTCTCCTCTTAGCAGAAGCCCTTACAGACCGAGGAACTTATAAAAGTGACATCGTCGATCGCCGTCTGCGGGATGTTCTCTAAAAGCTTTGAGAGAAAACGAAGACATCACCGTCAGGAGAGCCGACAAGACCGCAGCCCTAGTACTATCAAGACTACCGAATATAGACAAAAAATCGACGAGATCCTCGCCGATACCACTAAGTTTCGACGATTACTAAGAACCCCGTAGACGACATTAAACGCGAAGCCAATAGAATCATAGAAAACTGTCAAACGCAGCCACTAACGCCTTACACCTCTCTAGTATTTCCGGAGATTACAACCTCGGGTACATCTACGGTAATGTGAAAACTCATAAAACATGGAAACCCTTTAAGACCTATCATTAGCCAAATACCAGCACCCACATACCACCTTGCTAGAACAACTAAATACTATTCTCACCCCCTACATCCCCCCAGCACACATAGTTTGAAGTCGTCTGCGGAGTTTCTGCAAGCCTTAAGATCCGCGCCCCCTGGAGGCAGTATTGCATCGATGGATGTAGAGTCGCTGTTTACTAACGTTCCTGTAGATGAAACCATCGAAATGATCCTTGAACGTGTCTACAGAGAACCCATCCACCGACCCGCTGAATATCCCCGAACACGCCCTTCGCTCTCTGCTGGAAATATGCACCAAGAAGGCTCCCTTCATTAACCACCATGGCCATATGTTACTTACAAATCGATGGTGTAGCAATGGGATCCCCCCTCGGGGTCCTGTTTGCGAACTTTTACATGGGCATGGTGGAGGAGCGTGTCTTTAGGAGCATTAGGAAGCCATCTATATACGAAGAATATAGATGACACTTTCATCCAAGCAGGAACGAGGGAGGAGATCGAGGAAATACGTCAAGCCTTCCACACCAACAGACCGTTTACGATTTACCATCGAATATAGCCGTGGATGGCGTCTTCCCTTTTTTTCCTGGACGTCCTGGTTGAACAGAAAGGAGGGTGCGTTCGCTACACGGGTTTACAACGAAGCCCACGAACCTGGGAATTGTGTCTGAACGGCGAGAGTGAATGCCCTGAACGCTATAAGGACACCACCATCAGCGCCTACGTCAGGAGAGCTCTTCCCATTGTTCAACATGGGCAGACACCCATAAGGAGATGGAACGTGCAGCCCAGGTCCTAGTAAACAACGGACACACCACCGAACAAGCATCCAGAACATCTCAGGAAGAGCATGGAAGAATGGTACCTACAGGAACCCCGCCCAGACCCCCAGCAAAGAAAATTAATTTTTCTATAAGGGCACCTCCATCGGCGGTATAAAGAAGACGAGCGAGCCCTACGGGAAATAATCAGGACTCACGTTTCCCCGACCGACAACAACAAGCAGATCAACTTGATCATATTTTATACAAGTAAAAAAAACATGCAGTCTTATTATGAAAAATAACCCCGCACCACCGTTGCAGGATCCCTTGAAGAGGACGAACGTCATTTACAGATACACGTGCCCAATCCGAGGATGCCTCGGAACTTACATCGGGATGACGTCAATGCGCCTCTCCAAGAGGATCTCCTGTCACGCGCAGGAAGGAGCGGTATTTAATCATGCAAGGACTGCCCATAATAAAAGAATCCGACGCAGCGACATCGTCGGTAACTTCGAGGTTATCGACAGGCACCCGATCTACGTCGTTTGCGAATCTTAGAAGCGCTGCACATCGGGAGGGAGAAGCCCAGTTTGAACATCACACAGGAGACCTTCCTCCTCCCCACCGCGTCAGGAGAGCAGCAGACACCGCCCCACAACGACCATCGCACAGAGGGATCCTGAGGATGATAGAAGCATTAGCTCTCATCCTGAGGACGTCCCTAGTAACCCTGAGGGTGATCGCAGCTCAAGCTCTCGCCCTGAGGACGATCTGGTAGCACGCCCTTCGAGGGGACCTCCCACCATCACCAATTAGGATGAGGGCTCCGCCCACGAAGAGGACAGCCAACCAGCAGGGCGGGCCCCTGATGACATCGCTCGTGACGTCACAGGTATTGCCCAATGAAAAGTGAGGGTACCTGTTTCTTCCAAGCCAACCGAATGCAATAAATAGCGTGAATACTCTTGACACAGACCATTGCACTCAGCGATCCCGTCCCGAAGATGGCCAAACGAGGTGGCCGAAACATGTAGACGCCTTGAAAACCAGCAAAGAAGAAATAACAAGAAATACCGGATAGACCCCTGACGACTACGGCCCGTTCCCGACCTACGAAACCCACCTGTATACCTGTTGACGACCCCAGCCTGTCCCTGATAACCATGTTTTGCTTTGATAACACCAGCCCGCCCGAAATTTCCGTTGACGACCTACAGCACGATGAACATTGGACAGCTGCTTTATAATACCAGCGTGCCAGAAAGGAAAATCATAAGGAGAATGAAAGAATATTGTCACAAAATTCAAATGTGAATTCTGCCATTATTTTTAATAAAATAATAATACTAATAATAATAATAATAATAATTATTATTATTATTATTATTATTATTATTATTATTATTTTTATACTCAACTTTTCAGTGATATCATTTTTTTGAATGATAATTATAACGCATCTCATTCTGTTATAATCATACCAACATGTTCCCAAAGGTGTTACAAGGATGATGGATACTCTCTCTCTCTCTCTCTCACTTCATGATGTTACATTTTCATTTATTTAATCACTAAATAGCTGTCGATTATTTCGAGTTTAACAAAAAGTTATTTGAAACATTCCGTAACAAAAGAATTTCACTTTAGGAAATATATTACAGTATAATAAAGTATATATATATATATATATATATATATATATATATATATATATATATATAAACACACATGAATAATAGTAACTGGGTGGAACAAGTAACAGGAAAGACACTGTAAACAACATATACTCATGCAAAGTATTCATGAGATGAGGAGACTTGAATCATTCATCGAGGCATAAAAAAAAACAAACTCACTGGAATCACAATTTATTGTAGCCTGACTGACTGGCATTTACAGGATTTTCAACCAGTTTCATCTCTTAATAAATGAAATGTGCATTTATATACTAGAAGCATAGAGGCCGATAAAATGCAAGAATACACATACATAACTCTGAAATGCCTCTGCGATAACAAAAGGACTCCTTGTACTCTCGTTCAATTCAGAATAGAATAGAGCATATTAATTGGCCAAAGGCCAAGCGCTAGGACCTATGATGAGGTCATTCACTGATAAATCTACGATCACAGATCCAGCACTGATTCCAATTGGAGGGGTCCTATATTTCTCAGTGTCAGGTGAGAGGCAAGAGCACAATGCCTGACAGTTCCTGGGGTTTATTTCTCAGTGTGAATGAAGAGGTGAAGCCTCATATTCATGAGGACTACCTTTCACAAGTGAAGCTCAACCAACCACAAGTGAAATTCAATGCTCAGAGATGTGAGGCTCAAGATTAAACAAGTTAAGCTGTAGCCTGAAATTTGTGAGCTTCACGGTTAATAAATGTGAAGCTGAAGTTAAATTCGGGGCTGAAGCTTGACTTTTGTGAGTCTAAGCCTAACAACAGTGACGTTAAAGGTTTGAAGGCTGAGAGTTGTGACCTAAGGCATAACACAAGTGACGCTGAAGTCAAACAAGAGGCTAAACCCCCGAGACTTGTAAGGCTAAAGACTAACGCAAGAAGAGCTCATTTAAATAGCATATTTATATAAGAAAAAAGCAAACATATCATTGACCATCTGATGCATTTTTATGTCCATATCACATATTACTTTAGACCGGCTACTGAGACAAAAAACTTCTTCGCTTTCAAACGAGCAGAAATTAAATACTTTCAAAGAAACGAATGCACTTTACACTCTCACTGCCTCCAAAATAAGAAAAAAAATTTCTTAGTATTTTTAAAATTGACATTCTTGAGACGAATGGAGAGAGAAAAAGATAATTATCAAAAATAAATCAAAACTTTAAGCAAACGTGTGTGAAAAAATGAAAAATGTTTGAATAGTGTCAGCATTGGAAAATTAATGAATTCTAAATATATATATATATATATATATATATATATATATTATATATATATATATATATATATATATATATACATATACATATATATATACATGTGTATACATATATATGTATATAGATATATATATATATATATATATATATATATATATATATATATATATATATATATATATATATATATATACCTATATTGAAATGAGACGAAAGGCAAATTGCAAAAATCAGCGGAATTTCCAGCATACTTCGAAAATAAACGAATCAAAGCAAGCATGCGTAAAAAATTATACTAACGGTGATTTTACACAAAGAGGAAAAAATTCAAAAATACATAATCAACAATTTCTATTTTCTTGATTACACAAACGAAATTCCAACGTTCATGGGGGGAGAGAGAGAGAGAGAGAGAGAGAGAGAGGAGAGAGAGAGAGAGAGAGAGAGACGAGAGCATAGGAAAAGCCTTGAAGCAAATAGTGAAGCACTGAGAGAGAGAGAGAGAGAGAGAGAGAGAGAGAGAGAGAGAGGAGAGTAAATCATGAGCTTTTCAACGCCTCTGAGATTGAGCTGATATATTTTCAACGGAAAATTAAAAATACAGAAACATTTACCGTCATGCGTCAGCGCTCTCGTTCACATCACTGAAATCAACAACAACTGCAAAACAAGAGTGAAAACAACAGGAAATAAAAACAAACAAACAAAGCATGCAGGAATGAAAAAATAAAAGAGGGATTAGTCTACTAATCAACGGTTTCACAGAGAGAAGCAAAAATATAACCGTAAAAGTACTTAAGAGAAGGGACAGAGACAGAGAGGAGATAAAAATGTCAAAAAAAAACGGCATCATTAACCAGCTAGTCTCTCTCTCTCTCTCTCTCTCTCTCTCTCTCTCTCAACACACACATACCACGCACACAATTATAAATCATAAATTGCTTATTGCACGAGATAAATTTTTAATTGGTTTTATTATTTTTAAAAATGTTTATAATGCTTAAATTCCATGTTGTCATATCTTTATTTCTTTTGTGAAATAGTTTAATTAACTGAGATTTTTTTTTTAGACTCCATTTTACTGAGCAAACGTGAAGTATGAACCATGCTTCTATCAAAGTTGGTCATAAGCTTCGGAACTCTGTCCTTGCTCAAGTTTCCCTTGATAATTATAATATGATGATCATGGAGGGGATTAAACCCTTCTCTTTCTATCTCACCCTTGTTTAATTCATACCTAGGCAAGATAAAGGCACTTGGTTGCATGTCCCAATGCATTCTAAGTAAAAAGAGGAATGCAGTGCTTATATCACACACTAATCCAGTAAATGTGTACCAAACTCCTTGGCTATGCAGTTTCGAAATCCCGCGGAGCACTGTAAGTGCATTGAGATTAGCCCGTGTATTCTCATTATTCGGGAAACGTCGTCGACAATTAAACCCATCCCTTTTGTGTTTCTGGGTAAACACAGGTGGGTGGTGGGGATGGGGGGGGGGGGGGGGGGGGGGGGGGGCGGAGAGAGAGAGAGAGAGGAGGTAAAAGAATAAAGCGTAATTCCAAATCTGCTTAAGATTATGCGGAGGTAAGTGTAATCTCTCGCAGCCAACCATGAAATCTTGTTTGCACATTAGCGCTTGAGGGAAGAAGAAAAAGAAGAAGAAGAAGAAGAAGAGAGAGAGAGAGAGAGAGAGAGAGAGAGAGAGAGAGAGAGAATCGAAGCTGTTGGTATTGTTGTTTTTACGGTAAGGAAAACAACTTGCCAATGCGATTTTTCAAAAAAACAAAAGACCACTTAGGATTTCAGACAGGCTCCCAATACCTAACTGGAGAGACAGGAGGAAGGTCTAAAAGACTTCCATTATGTCTAAAAGACAGGAGGAAGGTCTAAAGGACTTAAGGAATGTCTAAAAGACAGGAGGAAGGTTTGAAAGACTTACACAATGTCTAAAAGACAGGAGGAAGGTCTAAAGGACTTAAGGAATGTCTAAAAGACAGGAGGAAGGTCTAAAAGAGTTAAGGAATGTCTAAAAGACAGGAGGAAGGCCTAAAAGACCTAAGGAATGCCTAAAAGACAGAATCAAGGTCTAAAGGACTTAAGTAATGTCTAAAAGACAGGAGAAAGGTCTAAATGACTTAAGGAATGTCTAAAAGACAGGAGGAAGGTCTAAAAGACTTACACAATGTCTAAAAGACAGGAGGAAGGTCTAAAGGACTTAAGGAATGTCTAAAAGACAGAATCAAGGTCTAAAGGACTTAAGGAATGTCTAAAAGACAGGAGGAAGGTCTAAAAGACTTACATAATGTCTAAAAGACAGGAGGAAGGTCTAAAGGACTTAAGGAATGTCTAAAAGACAGAATCAAGGTATAAAGACTTAAGAAATGTCTAAAAGACAGGAGGAAGGTCTAAAAGAGTTAAGGAATGTCTAAAAAACAGAATCAAGGTCTAAAGGACTTAATGTCTAGAAGACAGGAGAAAGGTCTAAAGGACTTAAGGAATGTCTAAAAGACCGGAGGAAGGTCTAAAAGAGTTAAGGAATGTCTTAAAGACAGAATCAAGGTCTAAAGGACTTAAGTAATGTCTACAGGACAGGAGGAATGTTTAAAAGACTCGGTAAAAACTGTAGATTAGACAACGAAGTCTTACAGGCATACCTGCAGTACTGTACCTGTAACCGGGAGTAGCATTCAATACAGGAGTCCAAGAACTGAAGATGATTAGGAGTAAGTTCAACATACCCTCAATATACCAACGGTCTCTCTCTCTCTCTCTCTCTCTCAGCACTGTGCCATTGAAAGCAAGCGAAACACATTGCAACTACTATAATCCTCGCATTTTTCTCTCTCTCTCTCTCTCTCTCTCTCTCTCTCTCTCTCACTCTTGAAATGAAATATAATATTTAGGTCAGTGGCCAAGCACTGGGACTTATAAGGTCATTCAGCGTTGTAATGGAAATTGAGAATAACGGGAGGAAAACCTTTTGCAGTTATTAGAACAGGGTGGAAAGTAAGATGGAAGAAAGACGAAGTAAACAGCGAAAAGGAATGAAAGTGGTAGCAGCTAAGGGCCGAAGGGACGCTGCAAAGAACTTTAAGCAATGCCTACGGTGCACCGCGTTTGGTGCACTGAC
>NC_087213.1:4413907-4438907 GCF_015104395.2 Macrobrachium nipponense | reverse complement strand
TACATTCATAAAAGTAAAGAATAAAATGCAGCTTATCTGGTCTTAGGCTAGCCTGTTGGCTGAGATATTCTACAATGGGTTTCACAGACTTAGGTTAAGTTCTAAGTCAAGTACTATTGTTTCCAAATTAACATGAGAAAGCTTCCATGGCTCTAACTTAGTCATACCTGAGAGAGTATTAGGTTGTATGTATATACTACCTAAGTTGGGTAAGAAGGAATGCAGCAGTCTGTAAGTTTAACCAAATACAGTATATTGTATACCTGAATAGTCCTGAATACACTTTACCTAAATATATTTTAATTTATTTTAACTAATAGTAATAGTACTTGATTTGGATCAATATCACAAATAACTTACCCTGAAATTATAATACAGATTTCTTTATCTGATGGCAATAGAAATGAAAAATTATACCAAAATATTACCCTAATATTTTCATGTATGTTATATCTGCATATACTATATGTTGACTGGGTTGTTTCACTTTTGCCAGTGCTTTTTTATATTCATAATATATCATAAATAATATGAACTTAAAATTTGATAAGTTGGCACAGTTGAAGGCTAAAAGTTTTGTAGGTTGTGCAGGAAGTAGAGAGAATTGTTATTTTTTTCATCTGTGCATAAGAAACTTGAGTGTTTGAAAATACCCTTAAAAGCATCAAACTTCAACACTAATGGCATATCTTTGTACGTTTGGTATTCTTTCTTTGCAGTATTACTCTTGTAGAAATTTAATTTGTATATTGAGCAAATTTTTTCAATATTCAGTTGATATAGCTTACATCATAAAAATAAAGAGGTACTGCTACAAGTAAAAATGTATTTGGGTATATAGCTTCTGGGAATATTTGTATATGCTCACAGACCTCCAAATTCTTCTCGACAAATTAGTTTGGGGGGATGTTATTCAAAGCCCTAATCCTCAAATCTTAGGAGATCAGCACAGTGGTGTTTCTTCCACAATCTTGAACTTTGCAAGTTGTAGGTGAAGTAATCTAACCTGAAAGCTAGCCTAGGATCAGGAAAGCTGCTCAACGATTTTGACAAAATTCGATAAAACATGTTTTATATAACCTAGGCCTGCATCAGACAAAGAAAAAATCCTAGGCCAACCTATGAATCACACTCCCTCTCTCCTCTAAGCCAATGCCTAAACTCAGGCCTAAAGACCCATATGAATGCACGAATCAGTGTCCACCGCACATGAGTTTCTCAAGATAAATACATTTAAAGGACATCTTTGCCTTTCTGTATTTACTAGAAATGTATGAAATCATTTGAGCATTATTCGTTTTTCAGAGGAGGCATTCCCAATAGCTTCATGTAGTAATGAGTATATGAAGAAAATCTAACCAATTCCTTATGATTTTAAGTGTAAAATTAATGTGTAATATATGTATTCTTAAATGTTATACCTGGTAAGACAAATGGACTGATTTAGCTTTTGTTTACGTGTGCACTGATTACAGCACACACACCTCATGTGCCCCAGTAGGGTTAGCTCCCTGAATTCCTGTCGCAGACTGTACTTTCAGTTTATCTAGTCTCTTCTATGGAACAAATCCCTCAGTTTTGCATAACAAAAATGTTATGTGAATATGCCAGGTATACAGAAGATCTCTGGCCAGTTCCCAAGAAAGTTAAAAGGCAAATTCAGTAGATATCAAAACAAGATGAAACAACTGTATAAAGAAACAATGTTTTCTATTTAAAAAAATACTCATATAATTTATGATTTATATGATATAAATCAAATTAGCTTATATAAGAAGATAGTATGTACTGTACTGTTGAGTAGAGATGAATACAAATGTTGATTAAAATGCACTTATTTTCGTATTCTTGAAAATATTATAAATTTTTAGCCACATTTTAATTAATGTATTTATTAATTTGTTAATTTATTTTGCCTTTTTTAAGAAATAATATCTTTTTGTATTTTCTACTACCTTCTCTTATGTGTTTCAAATGAACGTCATATTCTATGAAGGTTGAACTTCAAGTCAGTGGCCCCTGCTGTTGCTTGTTCCATATGAATAGGGCCCATCTGCTGATATGATAATAATAATTAGTCTGAGTATTACTATTATATTTTATATAATCCCTTCTATGCTGTTATTATTATCAGAAGGTATAGAATTACTGATGCTATCACCATCATCACTAGTACTACCATGGCTTTTATTAACACAATGATTGTTATCATCATCAGGGTGCCGGCAGTCCGGAGTGTTCTACTTGCCCCGACTTCTTCAATCAAATACCTGAACGTGAGCAAACCTGGCGAGTACAAACTGTTGCCAAGTCTTAAACTAAAATTGTCTGTATTCTGTGGCCCACTGTGCCAAACTCGCTGTGAGAGTCACGCTTCAATATACCGGTACTTTTTACCTGTTGTGTTTTTGTTTTGTTTGTTCGTACAGAAGCAGTTGGAGAGAGAGAGAGAGAGAGAGAGAGAGGTTATATTTGCCTGTTATGTTTTTGATTTGTTTGTTGATACAAAAACAGTTGGAGTGGCAGAGAGAGAGAGAGAGAGAGAGAGAGAGAGAGAGAGAGAGAGAGAGAGAGAGAGAGAGAGAAAGAGAGGTTAAATTTGCCTATTTGCCTGTTGTGTTTTTGTTTTGTTTATTCATACAAAACATTTGTAAGTGGCAGAGGGAGAGGAGAGGGGAGAGAGAGAGAGAGAGAGAGAGAGAGAGAGGAGAGAGAGAGGGAAGGGGGTGTTATATTTGCCTGTTGTGTTTTTGTTTTGTTTATTTATACAAAAGCAGTTGGAGTGGCAGAGAGAGAAAGAGAGAGAGGGAGAGAGAAATGCAAGTACATTTGGAGTGGCAAAGAGAGAAAGATAGAGAGAGAGGGAGAGAAGAGAATAGAGAGTAGAGAGAGAGAGAAAGAGTGTTATATATGCCTACTGTGTTTTTGTTTTGTTTGTCGATGCAAAAGCAGTTGAAGAGAGAGGAGAGAGAATGTGTGTGTGAGTTATCGTTATGTTATAAGTCGGCTTGTTTATTTCTTTGCCCATTTTGAGCATAGCATGATTATGCAAAATGTTACGGGTGGATTTTTTTTTTTAAAGAAAACTTCATCAAATGTGAACCTCGATTCTGGCAACTAATGGCGAGATTTTGGAGGCGATAGGCACATAAACTTTAGGGTAAAAGTGTCATCTGGAAGGTGAATTGATCATCCTTGGCGGAGATTAGCTTTTTTTTTTTTTTTTTTTTTTTTTTTGTGGGAGAGTAGAATATATAAACGGAGAGGAGTTTTTGATGTTTTTTTTTTTTTTTTGTCAAAAGAGAAACGGCAAGGCAGTCTACCGAAGGCGGTGTTCTTGTTTTCCAGGATATATATATATATATTATATATATTTTTTATTTTTTTTGCGGTGAGGAGAATGGATGGGATTCATCTGCAGATGTGGTTCAAAAATGAGATTTTTTTTTACGTATTTTGAATATTAATTGAGAATGTTTCAGTTCCCTAATTTTTAACTCTCGAACGTGCTCGCGAAAAAGACACACAGCCTAATGTGAAAACATTTAATTTTAACATGAAAATATTAATTGAGTCATGCTCCTTTAAATTACGGTGCACACTTATTTTTATTTTCTCTCTCTCTCTCTCTCTCTCTCTCTCTCTCTCTCTCTCTCTCTCTCATCTCTCTCTTCTCTCTCTCTTGTTGAGTCTGCCATCTGAAACCCAGGAGTTGCTGAAACTTGCAACCAACCTCAGGAGTTAGTTGCAATTGGCAGCAGATTTTACGGTAAATAAAATGGAACGAAGACTCACTGTGGAAAACAGGCATAACTTCAGGATTTTATATTGAGTAATATTTCGTTTATAAGTCACTTAGATACCATTCCCTCTTTCATTAAATCGACTGACACAATTCGAAACTAATTCTGAAATCCATAAGTGGGTTAAATGGTCGCGCCCTTGCTTTTCACTTGAGAGACCTGGGTTCGATCCCGATGTGAGTCAAATTTATTCCTTAGCGTATTTGTCTCTTCTTGCCCCCGTACAGGAAAGTGCCGTCAGTGCACCTTACGCGGTATACTGTAGGCATTACTTAAGGTTCTTTGCAACCCCCCGTCAGCCCATAGCTGCTACCCCTTTCGTTCCTTTTGCTGTACCTCCGTCCATATTCTCCATATTCCATCTTACGTTCTACCTTTCCCTAGCAATTGTTTCATGTTGCAACTGCGAGGTTTTCCTGCTGTTACACCTTGAAACAACTTTAATCTTAATGTACCTTTCAGCTCTGAATGACCTTATGGGTCCCAGCGCTTGGCCCTAATTAGGCCTAAACTTTATACTGCACCCAATCTGTTCCTTCATATTTCTTATCGTTAACATTGACTACGGTTCCCTGATTTGAAGTTTTGTAAAGGTTGTATGTGTGTATGTGTGTGTGTGTTTTGTTATACGTAGGTTAGAAATAATGTTTGAAAAAATTGTTGGTTGGAAGAGTAGATAAGGAGCTTGTAATATTCCATGATGACGTCACAGGGACACATCCGTGTTTATGGATATCGGAGGATTGCTTTCTCGTAGTACTGACGTCATGTAACCTTGTGCCACAATTATTATTCCGTGAAAAAAATTGCTCCCTTTAAACACTGCAGTTCGTCACTGTATCCTTCTCTCCTCTGTTATGTTATGGAACTTTCCTCCTGCTTTCGTTTTCCCTGATTCATATATAATCCTTTTCAGGAGACAGACTAGTATCGCAGTCTATTCCTGGGGAAAAAGTGCAATTCTTCATCTGTTTCTTTCCCTTCGGCTATTATATTAAGGAACTCTCCTCCTGCCTCCGTTTTCCCTCTAACAAAATCTTCTTCAGGGGGCAAATCTCTGTGACATCGAGGTTAAGTCTTCGCCATTTTCCGTCCCTCCCTCCTTTCTTTTCTTCTCGACTTAAAAAGGGGTTTGCAACTTGTCAGATCGGTACACTTTAGACGTTAAACGTCTTCTTTTGCCTTTTACGTCCTTACTTAATCTCAGAAGAAGAAGAAGGAAGATAGACAAAAAAAGTGTGAGCGTATCAGTACAACAAGGGTGCTGCGTCTGGTGGCCCCCTTGATTACAAAACCTGGGTCAGTCTGAACACGACCCTTCTGTCACGATAGGTCAGAGGTGACGTCACGTGCTTAGGCAGAGAGAGAATCCACCAAGTGTTGTAACTAGAGCGAATTCAGTAAAGACAACAAGCTCTTTAGGGCTGTCTGGAGATTCTGAAATATTTCCAATTGTTAGGTACAGTACCTTTGTTATTTTTTATTTGAAATATTTCTCTTCTTTGGGCACATTACCATTTTTATTGCTAAACATTGCCTTTTTTTTTTTTACGAGTTGCACTTCTTGTCTCTGGACATTTCTTTTACTGGCAAAAACCGTATCATTGATAAAGCAAATAAAATGGAGGCTATAAAATGGAGGTTCAATAAAATGCTTCAACGTTACGTTTTGTATTGTCTAATAATAACAACTACATAAATCCATTTATTTCCCATTTTCTGTGGTATATTAGCCATATGTGGACCGGACCTCCATTGTATGAATCGACCCCCACCCCCCTTTTCCCCCTTCCAATGTCACGACTCGAACCCTCTAGGGGTCCGGTGGGCACTGCACGAGACAAGGGCAACGGGAGGTCACAGCGTTAGAGGTGGCCCCCCGTACATAAGAGGTCACAGCGCCAATGCCACACCTCCGGACGAGATCGTGACTCGAAATCCTGCTTGCTGCGGAAGACTCCTCGGATCGCGCGCGCAGGACCTCCTCGGGGAGCCGGGTGGTTTTCCTCACCCTTAAAAAGGTGGTGTTTTGGTTGTCTCCTTTACCTTTGAATTGCGCTGCTTAAGGTTGTCGTTCCTTTGTTGTTGTTGCATGAGTCCGACAGTCGTGGCCAATGTCGGGGCGAAGATCGCACGGTCTTCGCGGATTTTGGAGCTGATTTTGGCCTCGGTAAGAGATCACATCACTTCGATGCACACCGTGTGTTTGCTTAGAAAGTTTACTCTGCTTTTTATGTTTGGTGGATTACAAGAGAGAGAGAGAGAGAGAGAGAGAGAGAGAGAGAGAGAGAGAGAGAGAAAGTAAATGGATAGATATACAGACAGATAGACGTAGCAGGGAAATGTGATTAGTAACTTCACATTGTCTGTAAATGCAATATAGTTAAACATGGAGAGAGAGAGAGAGAGAGAGAGAGAGAGAGAGAGAGAGAGAGGGAGGTTATTTGGATACGGTACGTGTGTTTTTTTTTATCGCCGGCACAAAACAGCCAGTCTTACAATAAAGGAGATATATATTTATTTAAAAATATTACATAAATTAGAATTGTATTTATACCTTAAAATTCCCCAACACAAAAATGCTTTTTTTTTCTCTGTTATTTGTCGACCAGTTCGAGTCGATTATTGACATAATTTGTGTAATTTATACGTCCAGCAAAATTTGCGACTTTATGTACGTAAATACGCGCTTGAGTGCGCAAACACACACTATGTAAAAAAAAAAAATGTAATACGATCTTTTCACATATATACGCTCTTTCACGCGCTAACTATTCTTCTATGTCTACATCTGCCTCTGTCTCTACAAATGCTTCTGTCTCCTCTGTCATTGGACTTCGTACGAGAGCTGTACCACAATCTTATCATTCACAAGCACTCGCACACGCGCTAACTATGCTTCTGTCTCTGCATCTGCGTCTCGAACAGCATCTGCTTGTGTCTGTACATCTGTTTCTTCTGTCTCTACATCAGCTTCTGTCTCTACATCTGCTTCTGTCCTTTCTGTCTCCTCTGTCTCTACATCTGCTTCTGTCTCCTCTGTCTCTATATCTGTTTCTATCCATACATCTGTTTCTGTGTCTTCTGTCTGTACATCTCCTGTTCCTTCTGTCTCTACATCTATATCTGCTTCTGTCTTTTCTGTCTCAGCATCTGCTTCTGTCTTCTCTGTCTCTACATCTATATCTGCTTCTGTCTCTTCTGTCTCTATATTTCTTTTTGTCTCTGTCTGTACATGTGGTTCCGTCTCTTCTGTCTCTATATTTGCCTTTGTATCTATCTCTTCATGTTCTGTCTCTTCTGTCTCTGCATTTGCTTCTGTCAGTCTGGATTTGAAAACAGAGAGAGTCAGTACGACGCAGATTCACGGAACAATTACATCGCCACTCCAAGAGTTTTGATTAACGAATGAAGCCTCACGCGTATCAGCAGCAATCATCCCCTTTGTTCAAATTTTGTGATTTTTTTTTCCCCCTTTTTTTCGGTCTTGCATTCGGGAGCGCGGAATTCAATAACCGACGCAGATCGGGGCGTTATTGCATTGCCTGGACGAGGGAGGATGGTAATGTCATGATGATTGTTCATGAACATTATTGACGTTATTGGGATCGAAGCAATGGTGAGTTTTAATGGGAATCGGTTCTAATTGGAAAATCTTCGTAGTGGCGCTGGAGTCGATGTTGACATTGTGAACGACAAACGCGTTCCTATTCCGTTTTGAAAGTTTCATGTTGCAAAGCCAAATCGCCTCCGTAGGGTGGTAGTGCCCCCCCTAGCTGCAACCTCTTTCATTCCTTTTACTGAACCACCGTACATATTTTCTTTCGTCCACCTTACTTTCCTCAACCCTCTCCTAACAATTGTTGCATAGTGCAACTGCGAGGATATCCTTCAGTTGCATCTTTCAAACCTTTTTATTCATGATTTCCCTTTCAGTGTGAATGACCTTATCATCATCATCATCATATATATATATATATATATTATATATATATATATAGTATATATATATATATATATATAATATATATATATGTATATATTATATATATTATATATATATATATATATATATATGTATATATATATATATATATATATATATATATATCTATAGATATACTAGTATCTATATATATATCTATATATATATATATATATATATATATATATATATATATATATATATTTATATATATATATTATATATATATATATATGTATATTATATATATATATATATATATATACATACATATACCTTACCGTGCAGAGAAAGAGAGAGAGAAGAGAGAGAGAGAGAGAGAGAGAGAGAGAGAGAGAGAGAGAGAGAGAGAGAGAATTGCAGTAAATAGCGTAAAGTAATCAACAAGCCAAAATTTTTCTTGATAACAAATTATCTAGCTTGCCGTTGCATAAGCAATCCTTTGTAATCTGATTTGGCACGAAAGAATACTTTCCCTTTGATAGGAAAGTGTATCATTGTTTTGAATCTCTCTCTCTCTCTCTCTCTCTCTCTCTTTCTCTCTTCTCTCTCTCTCTCTCTCTCTCTCTCTCTCTCTCTCTCTCTCTCTCTCTCTAATCCGTCTCCCGTTTCGAAGGTAATCGGTGATCACGCTCCCACGCTGTTATCTCTTGCAATTGATGGGTTTAATCCGTGCCTGTTGCATCTAGTTTGCAAGGCCCTTCATTTTTGCAAGTTGCATCAGCAACACAATTTAAAATCAAGGGTTTTATGAATGTCACTTAGTGTAAAATATTATATATTGATTTATTTTTTATACTTTATAATATATATATATATATAGATATATATATATATATATATATATATTATATATATATATATATACTTTCTAGGGCACAATTTTTCACGGATACAACATTCATTGAATAGAAATGGGCTTTTTTCACTGTTTACCCAGCTTTTTTGAAATTGCTTCATATTTTTCTAATTATTTTCTTCACTTCATTGTTCAGGTTACTAATGGACACATAACTGGGGGTTCTTCCATTTACTCCATATTTTTTACAAAAACGCGACAGCTGTTTCGTCAACCTATACGTATTGACATTATCAAGCGTACTGATACAAATATGAGCTACATGCGTTTTGTGACGTCATGAGGACGGAAAGTAGTACAATTGCCAGATACCTAGTTTTAAATATTTACAAAAGACTATAGTGAAACATAAAATAAGACAAATAGATAAATATGTTAACAGAAATTATATCAAAAGTTGAAAGTAAGTTATTATATACAAATTTTTACCATAAATATATATTAATTACATATATGTTTAATTACAAAATGTCAGTGTGCGCTCCTGTCCGCGTGTGGTAGTGGTCTTGTTCCACGCGGTTGAAGGGCTGCCCTCCTACACGAGGGCAAAGATCGGTCTGCCTCGCGTTGGATGTTAAGGTTTGGGCGTTGCGTGGCGATGCTGACGGCTTCTGATATCAATAAACGATTGTAGTTGCCTTCCTTGTGGATTATTTTGGTGTTTGTGAGAAGTTCTTGCAAGGATGGTTTTTTTATTGTGGGTATCCACAAAGTGCTGGTGAATAGCACCTTGGTTTCTGTGGGCCTGCATGCGACGTTTGAGTGTAGTTGTTGTGTGTCCGATATAGCATTTTTTTGGGGGGACTGACATTGCTCGTCAGCACAGACAAACTTGTAAACTATATCAGACCTTCAAACCTCTTTCTCCGTCGATGGAGCCGTACTATTTTTCATTACCAGTGAGGCCGTAAGATTTGGCTTGCAGTAAATTCTTGCTGTTATTTTGTTATATGGTGCTAGGGGGGGTGGTTCCTCTTCGCAGTATACCAAGGAGGGCTTTCTTTCGTCTTCGTGTGTTTGTTGTGATATCTGATGGTATATCACTATTTCTTTGTCTTTGTCTATATATATATAGATATCTATATATATAGATATATATATATATATATATATATATATATATATATATCTATATATATATATATTTCTATATATATATATATATATAGATATATATATATATATATATATAGATATATATGATATATATATATATATAGATATATATATATATATATATATATATATATTTATTTTATTTATTTATTGACTTATTTGTTTTTCTTTTATTTTATTATTTAATTCTATATTTATTTATCTAATTTTAATTTTTTATATTATTACACATATTTACTTATTTATCTGTGCCAGCATTGACTTTAGGCCAAAGTCGGCCCGGAATTTGCATAAAGATATGGAAAGAAATAAGAGGCCTGGTGCGGACCGTGTGACTCTTGGCAACCAACGGAGACAGGTAAAAGGTTGAGAGACACAAGAGGGTATTGTAAAAGCGTAAGCTTTTTTTTTTTTTTTTTTTTTTGAATAAAATCCGGTGTTAAACTGATAGGGTAAGACAAATTATTCAGCAATACGATTTTAAATGAAGAGATGAATAAAAATTCCCTATATAGGGTGTAAATGATGTTGAATAGATTTAATTTTTATTTTCAGTTTCCTTTTGACGTTAGGATCCATACACATGGAAACGGAGGACTGTCAACACGTTGACGAAAGAACTTGATATCCGACTTTCCCTCATGCGGTGAACTGTAGCCATTACTTGAGGTTCTTTGCGGCGTCCCTTCGGCCCTAGCTGTAGCCCCTTTCATTCATTCTTACTGCACCTATGTTCTTATTCTCCTTCATCCATCTTACTTTTCACCCTCTTCTAATAATTGTTTCCTAGTGCATGTGTGTTACACCTTTAAAACCTTTCTGCTCTCAATTCACTGAATAACCTTAAAGATCCCAACGCCTTGCCTTTGGCCTAAACTTCATAATCAATTCTATTCCATGGCCTAAATTACATATTTCATTCCATTCCATTCCATTCAACTCTGGCCTAAATTCCACATTCCATTCTATTCCATGGCCTAAATTTCATGCTCCACTTCATCCCATGGCCTAAATTTTTTTTTATTCCATTCCATGGGTTATTTTTTTTATTTCATTCCACTCCATTCCATGGCCTAATTTTTTTATTCCGTTCCATTCCATTCCATTCCATGGCCAATTTTTTTTTTATTCCATTCCGTGCCATTTCATTGCCTAAATTTCACACTCCACTCCATTACATGGCCTAAATCTTTTATTCCATTCCATTCCATTCCATGGCCTGAATTTTTTGTTCCATTCCATTGCTAATTTTTTTTATACAATTCCATTCCATTGTAAGGCCTAATTTTGTATTCCATTCCATTCCCTAATTTTTTTTATTCTATTCCATTGTAGGGCCTAATTTTTAATTCAATTCCATTCCATGAAAACAAGAATTGGTATCCTTTTTGCAAATGAAAACAAAAGATGTCAGAAGCTGTAAACAACCATACCAATGGGGGGGAGAAAGAAAAACAATGAAAAACAAAAAGGTTTCCGGCGCGTTCCATTGTGACTGACACCTGCTAACAAGTTCGCAGAAAGCGTACATCTTTCAGCGCCCGAAGTTGGGAGAGCGAAACCTTTCCTCTGTTCCATTTATCTCCCCGTCTTTATTTATTTTTTCCCCCTTCTTCTTTTTCTTCATCTTCTTCTTCTTCTTCTCACGCGGCTGTCTGTCTGTCTGTCGGAGACTTCAGTGTTTTGATCGCCTGAAAAAAAGTCTTTTCTTTCTTTCCCGAAGTTTTCGAGATTTCCGATTCACAGCCGCTGACGTTAACATCCAGGAAATGTCTAGGTTTTTATATTTGTTATTCCGAGAGAACCGAGATGGGTAACACAACATCCAAACTAAAATCAGTAGGGAAAGATCGAAGATGAATGCTTAATAAGGCTAATGGACTTGTCTAGTATGTAATGGGAAAGGTGTAGCTGCTGATACCAAGGTTACGTCAATATTGACCTCTTTCCTCGGCCCGGAGGTGTCGGCCACCCATTCAGACTTTATTTGCTTCCAGTTTAAATTCATACTCTCCCTCATTCATGTATTTAAATGAGACACTATCGCAACGAAAATATATTCTTTGTTATTATTCTTTTCCACCTCTTCTACATTCTCTTTCCAAAATCATTGTACACAATGTAATAATTAACTTTTTGTTATATCAACACCTTTGTATTACCATCGATTTCAATGTAGAAAAAAGTGATCACTTCTTTTTAAAGGTGAATTCTAAGCCACCATATGAAAATTAAAATAATTTTTTCTTTGGAAAGCTGAACATTTCACATCCTTAACGACCAAGTTCTTCCTTTTTAAAATGTATAAACTTTTGATATGGGAATCTTTAGACCTATTGTTGTTCTGAGGAAATAGGGCTGTTCATTCTTAGCCATTTCCAAAAGTATTGAAGGTTACCCCTTCAAACTTCTGATAGTGGAAATTCGTCGTTTCCTTGTTTTTTTGTTATTAAATTAAAACTCAGGAAAATTTAGGCCTATCGTTCACTGCTCTGTGGGTGGTGGGGTGGTAGTCTGCTAGTAGTACCTGTTGATACTCTGTTCCAGAGAATGGCGTAACCTCTCCATACTCTGACTATACTCGAGTAGAACCTTCATTTGTTCCTTTATTATTATTATTATTATTATTATTTTCTTTTTTGCTTTATCACAGTCCTCCAATTCGACTGGGTGGTATTTATAGTGTGGGGTTCCGGGTTGCATCCTGCCTCCTTAGGAGTCCATCACTTTTCTTAATATGTGCGCCGTTTCTAGGAGCACACTCTTCTGCATGAGTCCTGGAGCTACTTCAGCGTCTAGTTTTTCTAGATTCCTTTTCAGGGATCTTGGGATCATGCCTAGTGTTCCTATGATTATGGGTACGATTTCCACTGGCATATCCCATATTCTTCTTATTTCTATTTTCAGATCTTGATACTTATCCATTTTTTCCCTCTCTTTCTCTTCAACTCTGGTTTCCCATGGTATTGCGACATCAATGAGTGATACTTTCTTCTTGACTTTGTCAATCAACATCACGTCTGGTGTATTTGCACGTATCACCCTATCCGTTCTGATACCATAGTCCAAGAGGATCTTTGCCTGATCGTTTTCTGTCACTCCCTCAGGTTGGTGCTTGTACCACTTATTACTGCAAGGTAGCTGATGTTTCTTGCACAGGCTCCAGTGGAGGACTTTTGCCACTGAATCATGCCTCTTTTTGTACTGGTTCTGTGCAAGTGCCGGGCATTCGCTTGCTATGTGGTTTATGGTTTCATTTTTCGTATTGCACTTCCTACATATGGGAGAGATGTTATTTCGTCTATCGTTCTTTGAATATTATCTGGTTTCTTAGGGCCTGATCTTGCCTGCCGCGTTATCATTCCTTCAGTTTCCTTCTTTAGCTCTCCCCTCTGTAGCCATTGCCATGTGTCATCGCTGGCTAGTTCTTTAGTCTGTCTCATGCATTGTCTGTGCATTGGTTTGTTGGTGCAGTCCTCTGTTCTGTCTGTCATTCTCCTGTCTCTGTATATTTGTGGGTCTTCGTCTACTTTTATTAGTCCTTCTTCCCATGCACTCTTTAGCCACTAGTCTTCACTGGTTTTCATATATTGCCCCAGTGCTCTGTTTTCGATGTTGACGCAGTCCTCTATACTTAGTAGTCCTCTCCTTCCTTCCTTTCGTGTTATGTATAGTCTGTCCGTATTTGCTCTTGGGTGTAGTGCTTTGTGTATTGTCATATGTTTCCTGGTTTTCTGATCTATGGTGCGGATTACTGCCTTCGTCCATTCCACTATTCCTGCGCTGTATCTGATTACTGGCACTGCCCATGTGTTTTATGGCTTTTATCATATTTCGCAGTTGAGTTTTGACTTGAGTATCGCCTTGAGTCTCTGCATATATTCTTTCCTGATCGTGTCCTTCATCTCTTGGTGTTTTATAGCCCCTCCTTCCATTATTCCCAGGTATTTGTATCCTGTCTCATCTATGTGTTTGATGTTGCTCCCATCTGGTAACTTTATCCCTTCAGTTCTCGTTACTTTGCCTTTTTGTGTGTTGACTAAGGCGCATTTTTCTATTCCAAACTCCTTCCTGATGTCCCCAGATACAATCCTTACAGTCTGGATTAGGGTATCTATTTCCTTGATGCTCTTACCATACAGCTTGATTTCGTCCATGAACATCAGATGGTTGATTCTGTTGCCTCTCTTCTTGAGTTGGTACCCGGCATCCATCTTCTGTAGTACTTTTGTCATGGGAATCATGGCTACTACGAAGAGTAGTGGGGACAGTGAGTCGCCCTGAAAGATCCCTCTCCTGATATTAACCTCTGCTAGTCTTATTCCAGAGCTTGTAAGTATTGTATTCCAGTTGTGCATTATATTTATGAGGAAGCTGATGGTGTTTTCCTCTGCCCCATATATTTTCAGGCATTCTATTAGCCATGTGTGTGGTATCATGTCGAAGGCTTTCTTATAGTCTGTCCATGCCATGCTTGGGTTGGTTTTCCTTCTCCTACTGTTCTTCATTACCATTTTGTCTATCAGGAGCTGGTCTTTTGTGCCCCTACACTCTTTCTGCATCCTTTCTGTTGGTGGGGGATGGTGTTTGTCTCCTCTAGGTAATTGTATAGACTTTCACTGATGATACCTGTTAGTAACTTCCACATTATTGGTAGGCAGGGTGATAGGCCTGTATTACTGGCTGTATTTTTCCCTACTCTTGTCTTTTTGCACTAAGGATGTTCTTCCTGTGGTCATCCATTTGGGTGCATTGTGATTTGAGATACAATGCTGGAGTTCTTCTGCTATTCTTGGGTGTAGGGTCTTGAAGTTTTTGAGCCAGTATCCATGGACTTCATCAGGTCCTGGGGCTTTCCAGTTTGACATTTTCTTTAGTTGGTGTCTGACTGTCTGTCGTGATGTGAGTGAATTTTTGTTTTATTCTCCCTGTTTCTTCTTCCTTGACTTCCTGGAGCCATGTTGCACGTTTGTTGTGTGATACCGGATTGCTCCATATGTTTTCTCAGAGTGTCTTACTTGGTTCGGCTTCAGGAATTTCTGGGTGGTTGTCTTCCCCTTTTAGTTGGCTGTATAGTCTTTTCTGGTTGGTTCCGAATAGTTTGTTCTGTTGGTATCCCTTAATCCTGTTCATGTACCGTTGGATCTTATGTGCTTTGGCCTTAAGCCTCTGTTTTACATCTTCTATTGTGTTGTTTAGTCCCCTCTCTTGTACTTTGTATTTCTCGTTGAGTTCCTCCCTTGTTTTCTTGCTTCTTTCTGCCACCTCTTTCAGTTTACTCAAGTCAGATCTCATCACCATGATTTGCTTTTCCAGGCGCCTTTTCCAAGGAGGTTGCTGTTTTGGTTTCTGTTGGGTTGGTTGTGCTGGTGGTGTTGGTGTTCGAATCCCCATCAGTTCTGCTACTAATCTTGCTCCTGCATATGCCAAGTTATTTGTTTCTGTGATACTGGTGGTGTGTATTATGCTCATTATTTCATTGACCTCACTTGTTTTCTCCCTTAATTTCTTGGTGTTGTAGGCTTTCATGGAGGGGATCTTTGTTCTCACTGTATCTGGCTCCATCCATTGTCTAATCTTTTCTACCCATTCCGTCCTCTGTTACTTCGTCGGTGTTTCTTCGTGTGTCGTTGTTTGATACCTCATCATCCCTGTCGTCTTCTGTGGCATCGTCTCTCAGTTCGTCTTCGTGTAATTCGTTGTCGTGTGACATTTCCCTTTCCAGTTCTTTTCTTTCTGTTATGGAGAGCCAGTTCTTTTTCTTTATGTTCCTTACTTGGTCTGCCAGCCTCTGCTCTGTTTGGGGGGTGTTATTCCTCTCATTCCAGATGTTGACCAACCTTCTTCTATATCCTCTCTCCGTCGGGTTGCTTCTGATATAGCATCATATTTCCTTATTTTCATCTCTTGTCCATTTCTTCCTTTTTGCTTCTGTAGCTCCAATCTCAGGCTGTTGATTACTGTCATTGTGGTGGTCAGTTGCTGGATGACGACCTCCAAGTACCTGACCGTCTTCCCCTTCAATTGGGTTGAATACCTGGTTGCCGGACGAAGCTCCTCTGTTGCCAGAGGTTCCATTTACGTCGTTGTCATTTATTCCTTCATTTCTTTCCATCATTGCTGAGTTTTGCTATTTAACCCATAGCTGGACCCTACCCCATCAGGGATAGGTACTCATTTACAACTGAGTAGACTGAGGAAATTATGTTAAAGATCCTTTCCCAAGGAATCAACGCCGAGGAGAGCTGTCACCCATCCAACGACTGACCAGCCCCAATGTTGCTTAACTTAATCAGTCCATTGACGACCTAACCCACTTTGCCACGGCACCACACATTATTATTATTATTATTATTATTATTATTATTATTATTATTATTATTATTATTATTATTATTTATTCAAGACGAACCCTATTCATATAGAATTAGCCCATTTGAGTTAATTAGACTATTCCGTAGTCGAAAAATATTTTTCATATTTATTCTCTTCCACATTAAAATCATTTCTATTATTATCATTATTATTATTATTATTATTATTATTATTATTATTATTATTAATATTATTATTGTTATTATTATTATTATTATTGTCTATCACAGTCATCCTATTCAAGTGGGTGGTGTTTATAGTGTGGGGTTCCGGGTTGCATATTCCCGAAGTGCACTCAACGTTCGGCCAGACTCCGCCCCTATGGCCACTATGGGCGGAGATATTTCACTCCTAGCAGACAACGCATTTCGCATTTCGCTCCGCCGTACTGCCCTCTCCATTCTTCACCCAGTCATTAGCTTATTTTGTTATGTTATTATTATTTTTATGTTATGTAAACATGAAATTGTGATATATATCCATATTTTACGATAGCAATATGCATATTTTATTATGTAAATCGATCTATTCATAAATTTATTGTAATATGATGCTAGCCAAAGTTTGTTTAGCGAAAGTGAAAGTTTGTTTACATTAGGATGTGAACGGTTGCCATGACAATTACACAAATCTATCGCATTTCATCGTAAATGAAGCTCAAAATGTGTCAGTTGATGGTGTCTCCAGATATTATTATATATATAATATAAATAATAGTCAAATGACTTGCACAATCAAGAGGAAAGGAGCTTCGTTTCCTAAACCCGAAGTTTTGTTCGTCAGCTGACGTGTGGGCTAACCTTTTTTCTTTTACTATGTACGAGGAGAATTTGTAAATAAACTTTAGTGTTTCAATAGAGTAAACATCACATTTAGTAATAAACCACAATATTTAATTTACTATTGTCATAAATACTTTATGTTGTCTTGTTTTCATCAGTCAGCTGACTGCCCTTTTAATTTTTCTCTTTATCTGGGTGTAGCCTAACCTTAGGAATTATTTTTTTCTTTTCTTTTGTGAGGACATATAAATTGAAAATTCAGTCAAAAAAGGGAGATAGGAATTGACCAGCCCTGTGTTCATGTAGAATATAGAATGTATATGGGGGGAGGGGGCATAGGAGTTGAAAGTTTCATCAACTTTGCTCAACAAATCCTTACAAAAGAACGAGCAAAAGATGGTACCAATCCATTTGGCACATAGTTAATGCTGCATTTGCAGACTGAAAATCCCACTTATCCACTAATATGCTGGATCGCAAAATATCATGGAAAAATGATTGACGCTGGGTTAGGCTATAAAGGGAGCAAAACTCAATGTAGGTTAACTGAAAGGCATTTCCCAGCACAGTATGTTGACAAAAGTCACAAGCCCCAATGTATTGTATGCTCTTTCTTGCCAAAGAATTGCTTAAAGAAAGATAATGGTGAATGTAAGAGAACGCAATCCTATTTTTATTATTAATGTTTTGAAAAGCCACCTCTTTGTATGGCTGGAGAAATCATACTATCAAGTGGACTGAAGAGGGCAGGCGGTGCCAATGTGGAAAATAAATGTGTGAGGCCTAAATCTCTTATCCATTCCATTCCATTCCTTGGCCTAAATTTTTTGTGCCATTCCATGGCCTAATTTTTTGTATACAATTCCATGCCATTTCTTGGCCTAATTTTTTATTCCATTCCATTCCATGGCCTAATTTTTTTTATTCCATTCCATTGTAGGGCATAATTTTTAATTCCATTCCATTCCATGAAAACAAGAATTGGTATCCTTTTTGCAAATGAAAACAAAAAATGTCAGATGCTGTAAACAACCATACCAATGCAACCATATGAACATTAACAATGCAAGTAAATATAACTTTAGGAGTGCATGCATTGCTTGTTTGAGTTTTTTTTTTTCTTTTTTTTTATAAATGACTGACCTCATCGAGACCCGTTTGCTTTTGGTAGTACTTTATATTCTGATAATTTAATTCTCTCTCTCTCTCTCTCTCTCTCTCTCTCTCTCTCTCTCTCTCTCTCTCTCTCTCTCTTCTTGCTCCACTGCAATCGACTGCCCGCTGAGATAATTCATTGTTTAGGTAAGCATAAAAACAATTGCAGTTTCCTCTTCTAATTTTTAATCTGGGGTCAGTTTCCAATACGAAGTTCAAATTGTGTTTAAACAGGGAGAGAGAGAGAGAGAGAGAGAGAGAGAGAGAGAGAGAGAGAGAGTTCACACGTAGTTTCATGTCCAATAATAGGTCTATATGGATGCTTTGTGTTTGAACCTTACACTGACTCCGGGGTGTGTGTCCATTCTCATATCCATTTTCGAGACAAACCTTTCCAGCCAATTTTCCAAAATCCTTCCGGAAACGGAGGATCTCGCATTTCGAATAATACCTCCCCGAAATGGGACTTTTTGAGTTTCCTGTTTAATCCTTCTGACGTGGGAATACAAGACGCCTGTGGGGTTGGTTTGGGGGGGGGGCGGGGGGGGGGTGGAGAGAAAAGAAAAACAATGAAAAACAAAAAGGTTTCCGGCGCATTCCATTGTGACTGACACCTGCTAACAAGTTCGCAGAAAGCGTACATCTTTCAGCGCCTGAAGTTGGGAGAGCGAAACCTTTCCTCTGTTCCATTTATCTCCCTGTATTTATTTTTCCCCCCTTCTTCTCCTTTGTCTTCTTCTTCTTCTTCTTCTTCTTCTTCTTCTTCTCACGCGGCTGTCTGTCTGTCTGTCGGAGACTTCAGTGTTTTGATCGCCTGAAAAAAAGTCTTTTCTTTCTTTCCCGAAGTTCTCGAGATTCCCGATTCACAGCTGCTGACGTTAACATCTAGGAAATGTCTAGGTTTTTATATTTGTTATTCCAAGAGAACCGAGATGGGTAACACAACATCCAAACTGAAATCAGTAGGGAAAGATCGAAGATTAATGCTTAATAAGGCTAATGGACTTGTCTAGTATGTAATGGGAAAGGTGTAGCTGCTGATACCAAGGTTACGTCAATATTGACCTCTTTCCTCGGCCCGGAGGTGTCAGCCACCCATTCAGACTTTATTTGCTTCCAGTTAATATTCATACTCTCCCTCATTCATGTACGTAAATGAGACGCTATCGCAACGAAAATATATTTTTTGTTATTATTCTTTTCCACCTCTTCTACTCTCTCTTTTCCGAAAACATAGTACACAATTTAATAATTAACTTTTTGTCACATCAACACCTTTGTATTACCACTGATTCAATGTGGAAAAAAATGATCACTTCTTTTTAAAGGTGAATTCCAAGCCACCTTATGAAAATTAAAATAATTTTTTCTTTGGGAAACTGAACATTTCACATCCTTAACGACCAACTTCTTCCCTTTTAAAATGTATAAACTTTTGATATGGGAATCTTTGGACCTATTGTTGTTACTGAGGAAATAGGGCTGTTCATTCTTAGTCATTTCCAAAAGTATTGAAGGTTACCCCTTCAAAATTCTGAAAGTGGAAATTCGTCGTTTCCTTGTTTTTTGTTATTAAATTAAAACTTAGGCAAATTTAGGCCTATCGTTCACTGCTCTGTGGGTGGTGGGGTGGTAGTCTGCTAGTAGTACCTGTTGATACTCTGTTCCAGAGAATGGCGTAACCTCTCCATACTCTAACTATACTCGAGCAGAACCTTCATTTGTTCCTTTATTATTATTATTATTATTATTTTATTATTATTATTATTATTATTCAGAAGACGAACCCTATTCATATAGAATTAGCCCATTTGATTTAATTATGCTATTCCGTAATCGAATAATATTTTTTATATTTATGCTCTTCCACATTAATTCACTTTTATTATTATTATTATTATTATTATTATTATTATTATTATTATTATTATTATTATTATTATTATTATTATTGTCTATTACAGTCATCCTATTCGACTGGGTGGTGTTTATAGTGTGGGGTTCCGGGTTGTTTCCTGCCTCCTTAGGAGTCCATCACTTTTCTTACTATGTGCGCTGTTTCCAGGAGCACACTCTTCTGCATGAGTCCTGGAGCTACTTCAGCATCTAATTTTTCCAGGTGCCTTTTATGAATATTATTATTATTACTATATTCAGAAGATGAACCCTATTCATAAGGAAAAAGCCTACCACAGGGGCCATGACTTGAAATTCAAGCTGAGAAGAATGTGGTGTTCATTCGAAAGAAATAATAACGCAAGGTAACATGAAATACAGAGAAGAGATCACTTATTAGGAAAAAAAACAGCACACACACACACACACACACACACACACACCAGAGGCTTCCTCAGGGTCCTCCTCCCCTTGGGGAACGCCGTGGGTCTCCATGTCGGAACCACTTTAGGATATACACATCCCTGAAAGCTGGTCATTTTGTCATGTGATATATTCAGGGCCTTTGGGCTTTACTCTTTGGCCTCGAATCGAGTTCAGTCGGATTTGAGGATTTGTATTGACGCGGCTGAGCGGGAATCGAGAAATTAATTAATCGTAGAGCGATTATAATGGACTTTCATTTCTAAATCATTTGGAGGTTGCAACAGCGGTGTCATCAAAGGGGTTTGATTATTCGACTTTGCATGTTGCAAAAGCAGGTGACGCACTTTGCTTGTACAAATAAATAAGTAAATAAATGAACATGAAATGCTGTGGTAGATTCTACAAATTCTGCGCGAGTTTTGTGGGTCGTATGATGCACTGAATCTTTTGCAATTGCAGTGAATGAACTGCTGTTTTTCCTGATATGTATATACTACATATATCTATTATGTATATGTATATGTGCGCACGTGCCCGCATATATATATCTTGCCTTTCATATCCGTATATTGGTCACGTCTATCTGTTTCTGTAATTTTCACCTAAAATCATTAATATTCTATCTTCATTTGTCACGCCATTGATTTATGTTACAGCTTTTTCTGTAATTACTGATGGCGTGAATGTTCTGGTAGTGAGTTAGTATTGAAACTTGACGATAAGAATGATATTTTTGAATTCTTCACTTCAGATGAAGCAAGATATTTAAATGGGCCAAGGTGCTTTTTTTCCAATTTAGGTAAAACCAGGTTTTGGGGGCATAGATGCTTCTCAGCATAAGTAAATAAGTTTTTATTTTGGCTAGAATCCAGTATAATGTATTGTGAACAACGATATTTTCGATCTAATACAGGACAATAAATCCAAATCAGGGATTATTTCCTTCATCAATCCCAAGGCTTCAAGATTCTCTTGTATTATCTAATGTGAGATCATTTGCAACGAATTAAAAGAGTTCATCTTTCAAAACTCCTGCGTAATGCTTCCCGATTTTCAGTATTGATTTTCCCTCTTGAAATCAGCATCATAAATCCCGAGTGATTCCAGTTTGCTGTTTAAATTGAGGCATAAATTATTCCAGAAAGTTTCGTCCCGTGGGGGTGGATGGGGGGCCGGTTGGGGGGGGGGGGGGGCGCCCGTTTGGCGGGAGGGGTTTAATCCTGTCAGTGCACTTCACGCGGTACACGAGGCATTGCATAAGATCCTTTGCAACGTTTCTTCGGCCCCTATCTGCAACCCCTTTCATTCCTTTTCCTGTACCTTCGTTCATATTCTCGTTCTTCCTTCTTACTTCCCTAAACCCTCTCTTAACAGTGGTTTCATAGTGCAACAGAAAGGTTTTCCTCCTGTTACACCTTTGTAACTTTTTTACTGTCAATTTCCCTGTCAGCGCTGAATGACCTCATCGTAGGTCCCAGGGCTTGGGCATGGCTTATGCTTTATCTTCCATTCCATTCCAAAAAGGTTCTCAAGGATATTCCAGCATCAGATAATGAATCACGGCGAACCAAAACATTCGCAGCAAATCGGTGTAATATGGACGGATTCGAAATTATTGCATCCCTGACACAGAACACTCTATCGCAGCCAAGACCTCTTCTCTCATATAGGAATGGAATGGAATATAGAGTTCAGGCCAAAGGCCAAGCACTGGGACCTATGAGGTCATTTAGTGCTGGAAAGGGAATTGAGAGTAGGTAGGTTTGAAAGGTGTCCCGGGAGGAAAACCTAGCTTTTAGGAGAGGGTGGATAGCGAACCGGAAGAATAAGAATATGAATGGAGGTAAAGTAAAAAGAATGGAAGGGGTTGCAGCTATAGGGTCCGAAGGGACGCTACAAAGTTCGTTTGTTTGTTTGTATGGTGCTTTTACGTTGCATGGAACCAGTGGTTATTCAGCAACGGGACCAACGGCTTTACGTGACTTCAGAACCACGTCGAGAGTGAACTTCTATCACCAGAAATACACATCTCTCAATCCTCAATGGAATGGCCGAGAATCGAACCCGCAACCACCGAGGTGGGACGCCAACGCCATACCAACCACGGGGACGCTACAAAGAACCTTTTAGCTATGCCTAACTGTACCCAGTGAAGTGTGCACTTAGCACTAACCCCCCCCCCCCCCCCCCCCACCTACGGGGTTCTCTTCTATGGGTCTCACTAGTAGCGAGGTCGTTCTCGATACCGCCATCCGGTTTCGAAAGCGGACAGCCGACGCGTCTCTCTCCGACCAGCAAGCAACAGGTTTTTGACAACCGGCTCCGAATCGGGGAAACAGATGGTCGTTTGCGAGTGAATTTCCTGTAACAACGATGGAGTCGTTCTTTTAATCATTGGGGAGAGTAATATGTGGTAATATTCGGTCGTCCAGACTTAATGACTTTTGGCTTATTAATCTCATATTGGAGTTTTTTTTAAATAAGACGTTCAAGTAATTGATATATTTATCTTATTCTATGTCAAGGGTCTGTGGGAACCGATTTTTTAAGAGTAAAAAAATCCCTTTAATGTATAGATTTATTTTGATTTAATTATCAGAGCTTGCACGTACGAATTTCGCCTTCGTGATAAGCAGAAATGTTAACGACACAGTCGTTATACCCCCCTTTCTGTCTGTCTGTCTGTGTGTCTGTCTCTTTCTCTCTCTCTCTCTCTCTCTCTCTGTATACGTGTATGTATTTACTTTCTTGTGTTTTTTTATTACTTGTCTTCGTATTTCAGCATTTGTATTTTGTATGTTTTCATTCCTTTCTTCATTTATTGAATACGTATGTAGGTAATTATATCCTTTCCTATCTTCCCATAACACCTGTCCTTCTTTATCCTCCTTCTTCTCTTCCTCTCTCCTGTACTTCCTCCTCTACCTTTTGTTATTTTTTTAACACTTCTCTTCGTATCCTTCTTATTCTACTAGCCCGGTTTTTTTTTTTGTCCTACCACCTCCTCTTGTCTCCCTTCTCTTGCCCTCTCTTCCTCTCTCTCCCATTTTGGCTTCTTCCCATCCCCCCTCCTCCTCTCATTACTCCTCTTCCTCTCCCTTCTTCTCGCCGCTCTCTTCCTCTCTATCCTCTATTGGCTTAGTCCCTACCCTCCTGCTCTTCTCATTCCTCTCTCTCTCTCTCTCTCTTCTTCTCCTCTTCCTCCCTCCCCTCTATTAGCTTTTCCCCACCCCGCATCTTCTTATTCCTCTCTTCCTCTCTCTTCTTATATACTGTTTCTTCCTCTCTTCTCTATTGGCCTCTTCACCCTCTCTCCTCTTCTCATTTCTCTCTCCCTCATTTTTCTTTCCTCCTCTCCACAGGCTTCTTACCCCCTTTTTTCTCTCTCTCTCTCTCTCTCTCTCTCTCTCTCTCTACTGGCTTCTTGTCCTCTCTTCCTCTTCTCATTCCTCTCCTGCTCCTCCTTCTCTCTCTCTCTCTCTCTCTCTCTCTCTCTCTCTCTCTCTATTGGCTTCTTACCCCTCTTCCTCCTCTCATTCCTCCCCCTCTTTCTTTTCTTATTCCTCTCTTTTATTTCTTCTCTATCTCTCCCCTCTATTGGCTTCTCCCTCAGCCCCTCCTCCCCTACTTTTCGCGTTCCCCTCTCTTCTTTCCTCCTCTCTCTCTTCTATTGGTTCCCCCACCCCTCCACCTCTTCTCTTCCTTATCTTCCCCTTTCTTCCTCTTCCCGCTGTTGTCCATATTCCAGAGGCTGCTGCTGCTGTTTGTCGTGAGTCGGCGAAACCAATTAGTTCAATTTAGGGCCAACGCGGTAAAGCCTTTAGGAACTGCCGTCGCGTCTCTGTCCTCTAACTCGAACAACAACGAGCAACATGTACCCCAACCGTCTCTCTCTGCCCGTGATCTGGTATCATCGGATATCAGCAGATATCATCAGGTATCATCTGCTTCCGGATGGGGAACGATAGAGCCGAGCAGGGCTTAGAAATGAGAGTAGAAATGAGAGTTGAAATGAAGGGTGAGACACCATTTCGTATGCCGAATAGCGTTTGGTTGACGCGACCCAAATCTAGCTGGGCAGCTTGGAGACTGGGTTACATGGGTTTCATTTGGATTTTTCAGCGGACCATCTGACAGACATACACATACTCTCTCTCTCTCTCTCTCTCTCTCTCTCTCTCTCTCTCTCTCTCTCTCTCTCTCTATATATATATATATATATATATATATATATATATATATATATATCTATAATAAAGAATAAAGAATAAAGTTAGCCGTTGGGGAGCAATGTGAATTACAAACATTAGACCTATATCATGATAAGGGGGTTGATTTAGTTTTGCGTAATACCACAAACAAACAGACAGACTGAGAGACAGGAAGATAAAGAGGCATAAAACTCAGGCCAAAACAAACAAAAATCAGCCATCGCTGTGCCAAAAAGGAAAAGCAGCTAGGCTGACTGATTGCATATATATGTATATATATATATATATATTATATATATATATATAATATATATATGATTCATATACATACGAACATATTACATATACTATATTATATATATTATATATATATATATATATTGTGTATGTAT
>NC_087213.1:4386407-4408907 GCF_015104395.2 Macrobrachium nipponense | reverse complement strand
GAGAATGATTGGCTCGGCAAATGATCTCGTGAATGTCAGTCAGTCAGTCAATCTTGATTATTTTACGGGATCCTGAAATGTGCAATATTATTTCGCCTCCCCTTTGAATGGCAAAATCTGCCGCGATGAAAAGTGACTCGATCTCATTAGAAAATCTAATTTGTTTCGACCTGAAAGACGTCTTAGCAGTGTTTGAAAATAATTCAGTTATACGGTTAAGCGAAAGTGGCAGTCTTTTGTTCAGTTATATTATGTTTGTATAAGCAGCAGTTCGTATACAAACATACTATATATATATATCTATATATATATATATATATAAATATATATGGTATATTTTATTTTTATGTCTTTTTAAGATATGTATGTATATATATATATAATATATATATATATAGATATAAATATATATATAAAATTCTTGTTTAACAGGGATAACGTTTCAATCAAGTATAAAAGGCCCATTAAAACCAAAGAGTTTTAAGGGGCCTTTTTATAACTTGATTTATATATATATATATATATATATATATATATATATATATATATATATAAATATATATATATTTTTATATTATATATAGTATATATATATATATATATATATATATTTATATATATATTTTTGTAAGTTTCCGTGTCTGATATGAATGGCCTTGGATAATGGAGGGGGGAAGGTGTGGAGAGAGAGAGGAGAGAGAGAGAGAGAGAGAGAGAGAGAGAGAGCGAGAGAGAGAGGAGAGAATGAGTTTACCAGTTGCCTGGGCGCAAGAGCCATCGCTACCTTTTTTAAAATACCCAAGAACGAGATTTTAGAATCTCGTTATTTTCTATTATATATATATATATATATATATATATATATATATCTATATATATAGATATATATATATATATACTAATATATATATATATCTATATTTTACATATATGTAATAATATTATACCCATACATACATACATACATGCATGCATGCATGCATACATACATACATACATACATACATACATCAAGTGGAACAGGAAATTACTAAGCACGTAAGGAAAATCTTATATTATTTAAAGAGAAGTATGAATGATTAATGTAAATCAATATGTGATCGGCATTATCTTTTTCCAGTTTCTTGATGAGAATAGAAACTGTTTAAACCATCTTCAGAGAGTAAAGAATAAAACTTCATTAACTGCACTAAATATATACTACTCATCCTTTCACGAATTGCATTTGACTCTATCTCAGTCATATCTTCCTCCCTTGCACGGTGGAAAATTCTCTTTTACTTGCGTGCAGTGTCTTACAGGCAACATTTGGTATCATCGCCTCAGCGGCGGGATCGGTATGGTCTTGACCTGCCACCTCGGTGGCCGCGGGTTCGATTCTCGGCCATTCCACTGAGGGGTGAGAGATGTGTATTTCTGGTGATAGAAGAAGTTCACTCTCGTCGTGGTTCGGAAGTCACGTCAAGCCGTTGGTCCCGTTGTTGAATAATCACTGGTTCCATGCAACTTCAAAACACCAAACATTTGGTATTTCAGTAGCTTACTTCTGGAAGTGACAGTCTCGTTCGTAAGCTTCTACTTTGCTGAGGAATAGTAAGTAATAGTATCGAGACATAATTACTTATACAAAGGTCAAATGAATTAAGTTCCACGTTTGCTGAGTCGATTTCGCGCTCGGCTACCAATCCGGGGGTCCGGAATTCGATTCACGGCTCAGCCAACGCGGAACCATAGGAATTTATTTCTGGTGATAGAAATTTATTTCTCGATATAATGTGGTTCGGATCCCGCAATAAGCTGTAGGTCCCGTTGCTAGGTATCCAATTGGTTCTTAGTTACGTAAAAATATCTAGTCCTTCGGGCCAGCCCAAGGAGAGCTGTTAATCAGCTCAGTGGTCTGGTAAAACTATGATATGCTTAACTTTTTTCCCAGATGAATTGATAAACAAAAATAGCTTTTGTAGGCGTTAATAAGTTGTTACTCTATAGAATCATTCAAAACAAAGGCCCCATTAATATTTATTTGACTTCTAATGCATAAATGAAGCATAAAGTTAAAAGTTTATAAGTAGTATCACTATTCAAGTCTTTTACTGTATAAAGTACAGAGATATCCTCCTTCCCCTGTATAGAATACAGATATTTTTCCTTACTACAGAATAAACATAACCCCTAGTACAAAATAAAAAACATCCCCCTTTATAGAATAGAAATATGTTCCCATTTACAGAATAAAAATATCCCTCTCTATAGAGTACAAAGATATTTCACTGTACAGAATAAAAATGTCCCCCCTGTATAGAATACAAGAATAGAAAGACATTCCCATTTACAGAATAAAAATATCCTCCTTTATAGAATAGAAAGATATTCCTCTTTACAGAATATAAAAATATCCCTCTTTACAAAATAATATCCCCCCGTATAGAATACAGTGAAAAATGTCCCCCTGTATACAATACAAGAATACCAAGACATTCCCATTTACAGAATAAAAATATCCTCCTATATAGAATAGAAAGATATTCCTCTTTACAGAATATAAAAATATCCCTCTTTACAAAATAACATCCCCCTGTATAGAATACAGGGAAAAATATCTCCCTGTATACAATGCAAGAATACAAAGACCTTCCCATTTACAGTAAAAATATCCCGCTATATAGAATAGAAAGATATTACTCTTTACAGAATATAAAAATATCCCTCTTTACAAAATAATATCCCCCTGTATAGAATACAGTGAAAAATATCTCCCTGTATACAATACAAGAATACAGAGACATTCCCATTTATAGGATGAAAATATCCTCCTATATAGAATAGAAAGATATTCCTCTTTACAGAATATAAGAATATCCCTCTTTACAAAATAATATCCCCCTGTATAGAATACAGTGAAAAATATCTCCCTGTATACAATACAAGAATACAAAGACATTCCCATTTACAGGATAAAAATATCCTCCTATATAGAATAGAAAGATATTCCTCTTTACAGAATATAAAAATATCCCTCTTTACAAAATAATATCCCCCTGTATAGAATAGAGTGAAAAATATCTCCCTGTATACAATACAAGAATACAAAGGCATTCCCATTTACAGTAAAAATATCCTGACTATACTAGAAATAGAAAGATATTACTCTTTACAGAATATAAAAATATCCCTCTTTACAAAATAATATCCCCCTGTATAGAATAGAGTGAAAAATATCTCCCTGTGTAGAATGCAAAGACCCCCACCCCCGCCCCTACCACCCGTATAAAATACAGAGCTATCACTGTATCACCTTGCCAGACCTCCCTCCATCGCCGATCGCCAATGATGAATTCCTCGTCCTCTTCTTCTTCTTGTTCCCCTTCCGAGGTCGAAATGGAATTAAGCCTGGCAATTCCCCTCTCAAAGGGATTCCTCGAAAAAACCCATCAAAGTCGAAATAAGGAGCAAACGGCTTAACCGCTCCTTCTTGGGAAGTTTTCTCTTTTCTTCTTCCTTTTTTGCCCGTCTTCTCTCTCTCTCTCTCTCTCTCTTTTCTCGAAGGCGTCAATAGCCAATTAAATTGCCGATGCAGTCGGCGGATGAAGAGGAAACTTTCCCAGGAGGGGGAGTAGGAGGAGGAGGGGGAGGGGAGGGAGAAGGAGGAGGAGGAGGGAAATTTTGAGGAGGAGGAGGGAAATTTTGAGTGGGAGAGGGAGAGGGAGGAAAGAGAGATGATGTGGAAGAGAGGGAGAGGGAGGAGGACGAGGAAGGGAGGAGGAGGGAGGAAGATGATGGTTAGGAGAGGGAGGAGGAGGAGGAGGAGGATTTAGACACTCAATTAAAATGGGTTTGTCTCCAGCAAGTTTTTTATTTCTTTTTCTGAAATATGTGTGTGTTTTTTTTTTAATGTGTAGTCTTTTTTTTTTTTTTTTTTTTTTTTTTTTTTTTTTTTTTTTGATATGTGGAGTGTCTCTCTCTTTCTATGAGGATCGTGTATCTGAAGATCATTATCTCATTATGTGTATTTTTTGCTACACATATCACTCTCTCTCTCTCTCTCTCTCTCTCTCTCTCTCTCTCTCTGTCTATATATATATATATATATATAGATATATATATATATATATATATATATATATATATATATATATATATATATATAACTGGTTAATCTAGTCTTATTTGTTTTAACGTACAGTTTTTGTACGAAATTTTTCCTGAACAGTATACATATTTGTATATATATATATATATATATATATATATATATATATAATATATATATATATATATATATATATATATATATATATATGTATGATATATATATATATATATATATATATATATATAGATATATGCGTGTTCCTATGATTCAATTTACGGTTTTGTTTGCATACGATTTTTTTTATCTCCGAACATTTAAAACGACAAAACATTCATGAAGGAAAGTTTGAGATCACCTGCAAACGCCCCAAGAGCCGAAATTTGCTAAGGACACGAAGGACTGCATTTCGATGAGCTCATAAATAGGAACGGAGATCCCACCATAATCTAGGACTTTCTAGGACTTTCATTTACATAGGGACCCCCCAAACGACGTAGTACCGATTTGCAAATGGCGTACTTAGGCTGAGGCTAAGTGACCCGAACTGACCTTATTTTCGTTTCGTCTTTGCTGGTGAATTTCGTTACCAGGAAGAAGAAGAAGAAGAAGAAGATGATGATGATGATGATGATGATGATGATGATGATGATGATGAAGGATTCGTTTTGCTTTATTTAATTTTTTCATTTAATCGTCTATCGCTCTTCACCATTGAGAGCGTTTAAGAGCAAAGACTTGAGATTAAATGGAATAGTTGGTACCCTGAATATCTCTTTAGAAATCTGCCCCCAATGAGGTAGTGCCGTCAGTGCACCAAACGCGGTGCACCGTAGGCATTGCTTAAAGTTCTTTGCAGCGTCCCTTCGGCCCTTAGCTGCTACCACTTTCATTCCTTTTCGCTGTTTACTTCGTCTTTCTTCCATCTTACTTTCCACCCTGTTCTAATAACTGCAAAAGGTTTTCCTCCCGTTATTCTCAATTTCCATTACAACGCTGAATGACCTTATAAGTCCCAGTGCTTGGCCACTGACCTAAATATTATATTTCATTTCAAGAGTGAGAGAGAGAGAGAGAGAGAGAGAGAGAGAGAGAGAAAATGCGAGGATTATAGTAGTTGCAATGTGTTTCGCTTGCTTTCAATGGCACAGTGCTGAGAGAGAGAGAGAGAGAGAGAGAGAGAGAGAGAGAGAGAGAGAGAGAGAGAGAGAGAGAGAGAGACCGTTGGTATATTGAGGGTATGTTGAACTTACTCCTAATCATCTTCAGTTCTTGGACTCCTGTATTGAATGCTACTCCCGGTTACAGGTACAGTACTGCAGGTATGCCTGTAAGACTTCGTTGTCTAATCTACAGTTTTTACCGAGTCTTTTAAACATTCCTCCTGTCCTGTAGACATTACTTAAGTCCTTTAGACCTTGATTCTGTCTTTAAGACATTCCTTAACTCTTTTAGACCTTCCTCCGGTCTTTTAGACATTCCTTAAGTCCTTTAGACCTTTCTCCTGTCTTTTAGACATTAAGTCCTTTAGACCTTGATTCTGTTTTTTAGACATTCCTTAACTCTTTTAGACCTTCCTCCTGTCTTTTAGACATTTCTTAAGTCTTTAGACCTTGATTCTGTCTTTTAGACATTCCTTAAGTCCTTTAGACCTTCCTCCTGTCTTTTAGACATTATGTAAGTCTTTTAGACCTTCCTCCTGTCCTTTAGACATTCCTTAAGTCCTTTAGACCTTGATCTGTCTTTTAGCATTCCTTAAGTCCTTTAGACCTTCCTCCTGTCTTTTAGACATTGTGTAAGTTCTTTTAGACCTTCCTCCTGTCTTTTAGACATTCCTTAAGTCATTTAGACCTTTCTCCTGTCTTTTAGACATTACTTAAGTCCTTTAGACCTTGATTCTGTCTTTTAGGCATTCCTTAGGTCTTTTAGGCCTTCCTCCTGTCTTTTAGACATTCCTTAACTCTTTTAGACCTTCCTCCTGTCTTTTAGACATTCCTTAAGTCCTTTAGACTTCCTCCTGTCTTTTAGACATTGTGTAAGTCTTTCAAACCTCCTCCTGTCTTTTAGACATTCCTTAAGCCTTTAGACCTTCCTCCTGTTCTTTTAGACTAATGGAAGTCTTTTAGACCTTCCTTCCTCCTGTCTCTCCAGTTAGGTATTGGGAGCCTGTCCTGAAATCCTAAGTGGTCTTTTGTTTTTATGAAAAATCGCATTGGCAAGTTGTTTTCCTTACCGTAAAAACAACAATACCAACAGCTTCGATTCTCTCTCTCTCTCTCTCTCTCTCTCTCTCTCTCTCTCTCTCTCTCTCTCTCTCTTCTTCTTCTTCTTCTTTTTCTTCTTCCCTCAAGCGCTAATGTGCAAACAAGATTTTCATGGTTGGCTGCGAGAGATTACACTTACCTCCGCTAATCTTAAGCAGATTTGGAATTTACTCTATTCTTTTACCTCCTCTCTCTCTCTTCTCGCTCCCCCCCCCCCCCCCCCCAAAGTTCCCCACACACCTGTGTTTACAGAACACAAAAGGGATGGGTTTAATTGTCGACGACGTTTCCCGAATAATGAGAATACACGGGCTAATCTCAATGCACTTACAGTGTTCCGGGATTTCGAAACTGCTTAGCCAAGGAGTTTGGTACACCTTTACTGGATTAGTGTGTGATATAAGCACTGCATTCCTCTTTTTACTTAGAATGCATTGGGACATGCAACCAAGTGCCTTTATCTTGCCTAGGTATGAATTAAACAAGGGTGAGATAGAAAGAGAAGGGTTTAATCCCCTCCATGATCATCATATTCTAATTATCAAGGGAAAACTTGAGCAAGGACAGAGTTCCGAAGCTTATGACCAACTTTGATAGAAGCATGGTTCATACTTCACGTTGCTCAGTAAAATGGAGTCTAAAAAAAAAAATCTCAGTTAATTAACTATTTCACAAAAGAAATAAAGATAATGACAACATGGAATTTAAGCATTATAAACATTTTTAAAAATAATAAAACCAATTAAAATTTATCTCGTGCAATAAGCAATTTATGATTTATAATTGTGTGCGTGTGTATGTGTGTGTGTTTGAGAGAGAGAGAGAGAGAGAGAGAGAGAGAGAGAGAGAGAGAGAGAGAGAGAGAGCTAGCTGGTTAATGATGCCGTTTTTTTTGACATTTTTATCTCCTGTCTCTGTCTCTCCCTTCAAGTACTTTTACGGTTATATTTTTGCTTCTCTCTGTGAAACCTTGATTAGTAGACTAATCCCTGCTTTTATTTTTCATTCCTGCATGCTTTGTTTGTTTGTTTTTATTTCCTGTTGTTTTCACTCTTGTTTTGCAGTTGTTGTTGATTTCAGTGATGTGAACGAGAGCGCTGACGCATGACGGTAAATGTTTCAGTATTTTTAATTTTCCGTTGGAAATATATCAGCTCAATCTCAGAGGCGTTGAAAAGCTCATGATTATACACACTCTCTCTCTCTCTCTCTCTCTCTCTCTCTCTCTCTCTCTCTCAGTGCTTCACTATTTGCTTCAAGACTTTTCCTATCTCTCTCTCTCTCTCTCTCTCTCTCTCTCTCTCTCTCTCTCTCTCTCTCTCTCTCTCTCCCCATGACGTTGGGATTTCGTTTGTGTAATCAAGAAAATAGAAAATTGTTGATTATTGGTATTTTTGAATTTTTTCCTCTTTGTGTAAAATCACCGTTAGTATAGTTTTTTACGCATGCTTGCTTTGATTCGTTTATTTTCGAAGTATGCTGGAAATTCCGCTGATTTTTGCAATTTGCCTTTCGTCTCATTTCAATATAGGATATATATATATATATATATATATATATATATATATATACATACCTATATATATATATATATATATATATATATATATATATATATATATACATATATATGTATACACATGTATATATATATGTATATGTATATATATATATACTATATATATATATATACATATATAGATATATATATATATATATATATATATATATATATATATATATTTAGAATTCATTAATTTTCCAATGCTGACACTTTTTTTTATTCAAACATTTTTCATTTTTTCACACACTTTGTGCTTAAAGTTTTGATTTATTTTTGATAATTATCTTTTTCTCTCTCCATTCGTCTCAAGGAATGTCAATTTTAAAAATACTAAGAAAATTTTTTTTCTTATTTTGGAGGCAGTGAGAGTGTAAAGTGCATTCGTTTCTTTGAAAGTATTTAGTTCTGCTCGTTTGAAAGCGAAGAAGTTTTTTGTCTCAGTAGCCGGTCTAAAGTAATATGTGATATGGACATAAAAATGCATCAGATGGTCTCAATGATATGTTTGCTTTTTTCATATATAAAATATGCTATTTAAATGAGCTCTTCTTGCGTTAGTCTTTAGCCTTACAAGTCTCGGGGTTTAGCCTCACTTGTTTGACTTCAGTATCACTGGTGTTAGGCTTTATCCTTACACGTGTCAGGCGTCAGCCTAGCTTGTTTGATTTCAGTGTCACTTGTGTTAAAGTCTTTAGCCTTACAAGTGTCAGGGTTTAGTCTAACTTGTTTGACTTCAGCATCACTTGTGTTATGCCTTAGGCTCACAAGTATCAGCCTTCAACCTTTAACGTCACTGTGTTAGGCCATAGACTCACAAAAGTCAAGCTTCAGCCCAATTTAACTTCAGCTTCACTTGTATTAACCCTGAAGCTCACAAATTTCAGGCTACAGCCTAACTTGTTTATCTTGAGCCTCACATAATCTGAGCATTGAATTTCACTTGTGGTTGGTTGAGCTTCACTTGTGAAAGGTAGTCCTCATGAATATGAGGCTTCACCTCTTCATTCACACTGAGAAATAAACCCCAGGAACTGTCAGGCATTGTGCTCTTGCCTCTCACCTAACACTGAGAAATATAGGACCCCTCTAATTGGAATCAGTGCCGGAGATTTGTGATCGTAGATTTATCAGTGAATGACCTCCTCATAGGTCCTAGCGCTTGGCCTTTGGCCGAAATTCTATGTTCTATTCTATTCTGAATTGAACGAGAGTACAAGGAGTCCTTTTGTTATCGCAGAGGCATTTCAGAGTTATGTATGTGTATTCTTGCATTTTATCGGCCTCTATGCTTCTAGTATATAAATGCACATTTCATTTATTAAGAGATGAAACTGGTTGAAAATCCTGTAAATGCCAGTCAGTCAGGCTACAATAAATTGTGATTCCAGCGAGTTTTTTTTTTTTCATGCCTCGATGAATGATTCAAGTCTCCTCGTCTCATGAATACTTAGCAAGTGCGTTTCTTTTCAGGCCGAACAGTATGTGTTGTTTATAGTGTCTTTCCTGTTACTTGTTCCACCCAGTTACTATTTATTCATGTGTGTTTATATATATATATATATATATATATATATATATATATATATATATATATATATATATATTTATTATACTGAATATATTTCCTAAAGTGAAATTCTTTTGTTACGGAAATGTTTTCAAATAAACTTTTTGTTAAACTCGAAAATAATCGACAGCTATTTAGGTGATTAAATAAATGAAAATGTAACATCATGAAGTGAGAGAGAGAGAGAGAGAGAGAGAGAGAGAGAGAGAGAGAGAGAGAGAGAGAGAGACCATCATCCTTGTAACACCTTTGGGAACATGTTGGTAGATTATAACAGAATGAGATGCGTTTATAATATACATTCAAAAAAATGAATATCACTGAAAAGTTGAGTATAAAAATAATAATAATAATAATAATAATAATAATAATAATAATAATAATAATAATAATAATAATTATTATTATTATTATTATTATTATTATTGTTATTTTTTTTGCTCTATCACCAGTCCTCCAATTCGACTGGGTGGTATGGTTTATAGTGTGGGGTTTCCGGGTTGCATCCTGCCCCTTAGGAGTCCATCACTCTTCTTACTATGTGTGCCGTTTTCTAGGATCACACTCTTCTGCATGAGTCCTGGAGCTACTTCAGCCTCTAGTTTTTCTAGATTCCTTTTCAGGGATCTTGGGATCAGGCCTAGTGCTGGCCTATGATTATGGGTACGATTTCCACTGGCATATCCCATATCCTTCTTATTTCTATTTTCAGATCTGATACTTATCCATTTTTCCCTCTCTTCTCTTCAACTCTGGTGTCCCATGGTATTTGCGACATCAATGAGTGATACTTTCTTCTTGACTTTGTCAATCAAACGTCACGTCTGGGTCTGTTTGCACCGTATCACCCTATCCGTTCTGATACCATAGTCCCAGAGGATCTTTGCCTGATCGTTTTCTATCACTCCCTCAGGTTGGTGCTCGTACCACTTATTACTGCAAGGTAGCTGATGTTTCTTGCACAGGCTCCAGTGGAGGGCTTTGCCACTGAATCATGCTCTTTTTGTACTGGTTCTGTGCAAGTGCCGGGCATTCACTTGCTATGTGGTTTATGGTTTCATTTTCGTCGGATTGCACTTCTACATATGGAGAGATGTTATTTCCGTCTATCGTACTTTGAACATATCTGGTTCTTAGGGCCTGATCTTGTGCCGCTGTTATCATTCCTTCAGTTTCCTTCTTTAGCTCTCCCCTCTGTAGCCACTGCCAATTGTCATCGCTGGCTAGTTCTTTAGTCTGTCTCATGTATTGTCCGTGCATTGGTTTGTTGTGCCAGTCCTCTGTTCTCCTGTCTCTGTATATTTCTGGGTCTTCGTATACTTTTATTAGTCCTTCTTCCCATGCACTCTTTAGCCACTCGTCTTCACCCCCCCTTGTTGGTTTTAGATAGTTGCCCCAGTGCTCTGTTTTCGATGTTAACGCAGTCCTCTATACTTAGTAGTCCTCTCCCTCCTTCCTTTCGTGTTATGTTTAGTCTGTCCGTATTTGCTCTTGGGTGTAGTGCTTTGTGTATTGTCATATGTTTCCTGGTTTTCTGATCTATGCTGCGGAGTTCTGCCTTCGTCCATTCGACTATTCCTGCGCTGTATCTGATAACTGGCACTGCCCATGTGTTTATGGCTTTTATCATATTTCCGGCGTTGAGTTTTGACTTGAGTATCGCCTTGAGTCTCTGCATATATTCATTTCCTGATCGTCGTCCTCATCTCTTGGTGTTTTATATCTCCTCCTTCCATTATTCCCAGGTATTTGTATCCTGTCTCATCTATGTGTTTGATGTTGCTCCCATCTGGTAGCTTTATCCCTTCATTGTTCTCGTTACTTTGCCTTTTTGTATGTTGACTAAGGCGCATTTCTATTCCAACTCCATCCTGATGTCCCCAGATACAATTCTTACAGTCTGGATTAGGGTATCTATTCCTTGATGCTCTTACCATACAGCTTGATGTCGTCCATGAACATCAGATGGTTGATTCTGTTGCCTCTTTTCTTGAGTTGGTACCCGGCATCCATCTTCTGTAGTACTTTTGTCATGGGAATCATGGCTACTACGAAGAGTAGTGGGGACAGTGAGTCGCCCTGGAAGATCCCTCTCCTGATATTAACCTCTGCTAGTCTTATTCCAGAGCTTGTAAGTATTGTATTCCAGTTGCGCATTGTATTTTTGAGGAAGCTGATGGTATTTTCCTCTGCCCCATATATTTTCAGGCATTCTATTAGCCATGTGTGTGGTATCATGTCGAAGGCTTTCTTATAGTCTATCCATGCCATGCTTAGGTTGGTTTTCCTTCTCCTACTGTTTCTTCATTACCAGTTTTGTCTATCAGGAGCTGGTCTTTTGTGCCCTACACTTCCTTCTGCAGCCTTTCTGTTGGTGGGGGATGGTGTTTGTCTCTCTAGGTAGTTGTATAGCCTTTCACTGATGATACCTGTTAGTAACTTCCACATTATTGGTAGGCAGGTGATAGGCCTGTAGTTACTGGCTATATTTCCCTTACTCTTGTCTTTTTGTACTAAGGATGTTCTTCCTGTGGTCATCCATTTGGGTGCTTGGTGATTTGAGATACAATGCTGGAGTTGTTCTGCTATTCGTGGGTGTAGGGCCTTGAAGTTTTTGAGCCAGTATCCATGGACTTCATCGGGACCTGGGGCTTTCCAGTTTGGCATTTTCTTTAGTTGGTGTCTGACTGTGTCTGTCGTGATGTCTGTGAATCTTTGTTTTATTCTCCCTGTTTCTTCTTCCTTGACTTCCTGGAGTCATGTTGCATGTTTGTTGTGTGATACCGGATTGCTCCATATGTTTTCCCAGAGTCTCTTACTTGGTTCGGCTTCAGGAATTTTCTGGGTGGTTGTCTTCCCCTCTTAGTTGGCTGTATAGTCTTTTTTGGTGGGTTTCCGAATAGTTTGTTCTGTTGGTATCCCTTATTCCTGTTCATGTACCGTTGGATCTTATGTGCTTTGCCTTAAGCCTCTGTTTTACATCTTCTATGGTGCTGTTTAGTCCCCTCTCTTGTAATTTGTATTTCTCGTTGAGTTCCTCCCTTGTTTTCTTGCTTCTTAGCCTTTTTTCTGCCATCTCTTTCAGTTTACTCAAGTCAGATCTCATCACCATGATTTGCTTTTCCAGGCGCCTTTTCCAAGGAGGTTGCTGTTTTGGTTTCTGTTGGGTTGGTTGTGCTGGTGGTACTGGTGGTCTGTATTATGCCCATTATTTCATTGACCTCACTTGTTTTCTCCCTTAATTTCTTGGTGTTGTAGGCTTTCATGGAGGGGATCTTTGTTCTCTCTGTATCTGGCTCCATCCATTGTCTGATCTTTTCTACCCATTCCGTCCTCTCTGTTACTTCGTCGGTGTTTCTTCGTGTGTCGTTGTTTGATACCTCATCCTCCCTGTCGTCTTCTGTGGCATCGTCTCTCAGTTCGTCTTCGTGTAATTCGTTGTCGTGTGACATTTCCCTTTCCAGTTCTTCTCTTTCTGTTGGGGAGAGCCAGTTCTTTTCTTTATGTTCCTTACTTGGTCTGCAGCCTCTGCTCTGATTGGGGGGTGTTATTCCTCTCATTCCAGATTGTTGACCAATCTTCTTCTATATCCTCTCTCCGTGGGGTTGCTTCTGATGTAGCATCTCCATATTTCCTTATTTTCTTCTCTTGGCCATTTCTTCCTTTTTGCCTCTGTAGCTCCAATCTCAGGCTGTTGATTATTGTCGTTGCGGTGATCAGTTGCTGGATGACGACCTCCAAGTACCTGACCGTCTTCCCCTTCAGTTGGGTTGAATACCTGGTTGCCGGACGAAGCTCCTCTGTTGCCAGAGGTTCCATTTACGTCGTTGTCGTTTATTCCTTCATTTCTTTCCATCATTGCTGAGTTTTGCTATTTAACCCATAGCTAGACCCTACCCATCAGGGATAGGTACTCATTACAGCTGAGTAGACTGAGGAAATTATGGTAAAAGACCCTTTCCCAAGGAATCAACGCCGAGGAGAGCGGTCACCAACCAACTACTGACCAGCCCCAATGTTGCTTAACTTGACTTAAGTCTATTGACGACCTTCCCAACCCACTCCTCCACGGCGCCACATATTATTGTTATTATTATTATTATTATTATTATTATTATTATTATTTTCTTATTATATTATTATTATTATTATTATTATTATTTCAAGAATGATTTATGTAATTGTCATCATTGTTATGAATATAATATTTATTACCGTTATTATTCATATTTTGATTAAATCAGTAAATTTATTAGTAGTAAAAAAACAAAAAACACTAGGAAACAAAAGTACCGCCAAGAATGAAACAGACTATCATTAGGGCCAATGAAAACACTCACTCGCCCTTGTAAACCACAGAGCAATATAGCACCAACACCCACCTAACTCCTATTTGAGAGGACCCACTCGTGAATTTCCCTTCAGGAAACGGCCGTAGGGCATCAAATCGAAATTTGTTGACGCGTGCATGCGCTCGCGCCCTTGTGTACAAGAGAGCGTTAAGCGGAAGTGAATAATGGTGCCATTGCAGGCAGCGGTTAATCTGTCGTTAGTGACCAGCAAATGACCGGGAAGGTCGATGTTTGGCTTTGTCCGCTCGAGGTGAGGCTCTTCCCTGGACCGATACAGCTGTGGGTCTGTGTGTAACTTATATATATATATATATATTATATATATATATATATATATATATATATATATATATATATATATATATATACATATATATATATATATATATTATATATATATATATATATATATATATATATATATATATATATATATGTTACCTATCCGCTGACACCTATTACCAGCGAAGGTATTTAATATTCGGTATGCGTTAAACCTGAGCGTTAAGGGGAATTGGTTACACTCAATCTCTCCCCCCCCCCCCCCCCCCCCCCCACCCCCCACCCCCCCCCCCCCCCCCCCCCCCTCTCTCTCTCTCTCTCTCTCTCTCTCTCTCTCTCTCTCTCTCTCTCTCCATTCTATCAGGTCATTAAATTAGAGTCGGAGTTACAAAAAATATGATATTTATTCAAAGTAAAGCATTAGTTGAATAATTCAAGTTTTTACAGGATCCTCAATGGAAAGATGATACTTCAAGTCTCACAGACAAACCACTCAGATAACCCCCCAGTATTTAAATGTCTCAATCTGTAATTAGTCACACCAATTATCTCTTCTCCAAAACATTACAGTTCCCTCCACACGGGACCCTCGGTCCCTAGGACACTCGGCCCCCTCACTAGAACCTCCTGTTTAAAAGACAGGAGAACACACTAGTGAGCACACACACAATTGTAAAGACAAAGTCAATAAAATGGAACATCTTTACCAGATATCAAACAAGCCATCCCTTTGGCTAAAGTATGATACACTTATCCATTACAGCCTGGAAAATCACACACCCTGTTCAAGGAAACTCTTTGGCACACGCCATCGTGGCTCTGCCTTTCTTGCACAGACCTCTCCGTAAGTCTCCCATAGATTTTGCTAAAGATGCCATTATGAACGGAAGAGGCGCACGCGTACACACGAATTCACACTCATCGGTAACGCCTCAATAAACTGGTCATAGCCAGTTTTCAAAGGCACCTTGAACAAGCCCTCGTGAACTCACATAACCACAGAACGAACGTTGACCCGCTTAAATATGTATCTTCGTATCACACCATCCCAGAAATGATTTATCAGCTTTCTCAGGTCATCGCTTCGGACTCTTGTCTCTACGGGAAGTTAAAAGCAATGAATCTGCGCAGTCTAAAAAAGTCACGGCACATCACAGTGGCATATTAAATATATTATTAATTATAGTCCTCTTTCATCTGACATATATATATATATATATATATATATATATATATATACATCGAGCTACAAATGTCCTTTAATATCTAATTCGCTCTACCTCGGAATTAATATATTTTTATATATGCTTGACCGAAGGGGAATTTCTTAGGTGATAAGAGAATTGTCGGCTCCCAGGCGCGAACCCTCGAAACCAAACAAATCCAGGACGACAGGGAAGAGGCTATAAGTTAATGCCGTCTCTCACCCTCAAATACCTTTCGCGCTCAGGTATTCGGTGTTTGGAGACTACATAGACCCGCCTCGACCTCGGTAGCGTTGTAGTGCTTTTGACAGCACGTAGCCATTATATAAGTCACATCACATTACCGTGATTCATATACATACATCGAGCTACAAATGTCCTTTAATATCTCTGTAATTCGCTCTACCTCGGCATTAATATATTAATTCCGAGGTAGAGCGAATTAGATATTAAAGGACATTTGTAGCTCGATGTATGTATATGAATCACGGTAATGTGATGTGTCTTATATAAATATTATATACATACATATAAGTATACGTGAATTTGTATCACATCACAAATATCCTTCAATATCCAATTCGCTCTACCTCGGAATTCATATATTTTCAAATATGTTAACCGAAGGGGAAATTTTTTTGTAGATAATACTTTCGTCCTCTCGAAATTATTATCAACTAAAAAATGCCCCTTCGGTAAACATATTTGAAAATATATGAATTCCGAGGTAGAGCGAATTGGATATTAAAGCACATTTGTAGCTCAATGCATATAAATATGCAACTGAAAGTTCATGTAAGCATTACTTCAAGTTCTTTGCAGCGTCCCTCCGGCCCCTTGCTGCTCCCCCTTTCATTCCACTTACTGTACTTCACTTCACATTCTCTTTCTTCCATCTTTCTTTCCACCCTCGCCTGTTACACCTTTCAAACCTTCGTACTATAAGTTTCCCTTTCAGCACTGAATGACCTCAGCATAGGTCCCAGCGCTTGGCCTTTGGCTTACATTTTATATTTCGGTTCCATTCCGTCACGGAACCCAAGTTTTATCCTGCAATGAAAACGTGGAAATGTCATTTCAACGAAAACGGGAAATCGTTATTTCAATGAAAATGGGAAACGTCCTCCTCACAGGCTTGTGCAATAAGGCAGCAAATATTGGACCACGGGAAGTTTAGTGGCACGCCGACATGGGAATGGTTTTCCATTGTTTATTGGATTCTCTGCTATTATAAGAAGAAGAAGAAGAAGAAGAAGAAGAAAAAGAAGAAGAGGAAGACCAAAGGAGACATTTTACCACTCCATATTTTCTTTGAATTGAGCTGTCTCCTTGGATGTAAAAATTAAAAGGAACTGATGTTGACTTGGCTGGTAAAGGAAGCGAAACCGATCATTCAGCTTCAGTATATGTTTGCTCTTGCGGATTGTGATTGTTTTCAAGTAATTTGAAATAGAGATGTTTTCCTGTTGCTTTGTTCTTCATTTTTAGTCTTATACGTGTTATTATTATTATTATTATTATTATTATTATTATTATTATTATTGCTGAACTATGTACTACTACTTCTACTACTACTACTAATAATGATAATAACTATATATATTATTATTATTATTATTATTATTATTATTATTATTGTTATTATTATTATTATTAAAGGGAAATGTATCGACTACCATCATCTTATTTTACTGTTATGTTATATTACCTTGATTAAAGAAACAAAAAAACCCTCGATAGTAACTGAGAAAAATACCAAAACATAAAATTGTTTTCCTTCCATGAAATTGTTCCTTTACATTCCAATGAGATTTCTCATTCCCAGTGAGAGTCTGATATATAGATATTGGCTAATTTTCAATTCCACTTTCGTTTCCTTCACTCAGAAACCAGTTTTCTACGAGAACGTGTGTGGGTGGGAGGGGGTGGGTGTTCCTAGAATAATAATAATAATAATAATAATAATAATAATAATAATAATAATAATAATAATAATAATAATAATAATAATTGTTGTAATCATAATATAATTAGTAGCGCCTCAGTGGCGTGATCGGTATGGCCTTCGCCGGCCACCTCGGTGACCGCGAGTTCAATTCTCGGGCATTCCATTGAGGTGTGAGGGATGTGTATTTCTGGTGATAGAAGTTCACTCACGACGTGATTCGGAAGTCACGTAAAGCCGTTGGTCCCGTTGCTGAATAACCACTGGTTCTATACAGCGTAAAAAAACAATACAAATAAACAAATAATATAATAAATGCCATCCGCTTCAGAATATATGCAACATAATGAGCAGTGTCAGTATTTATTTCTATAATTATTTTTTAAAGATTATCCCTACAAGATCTGCAAGTTATCTCTTGTTTGTAGAAGGAAGATTCTCACTTCAAATTCAAACATAATTAATCTTTATATCATTTGATTATACCACAGGGAGATAAATTCGCCATTGGAATTTAATATTAGGTTGAATATCAACGTAACGAAACTAACTGTCGTATGTGTCCCAGGTCTAGTTTTTGGGAGGCGAGGGGAGAGGGGACTGTAATTATTTAGTCTTTATGAATTGGATGAACCAAGAGTAGAAATGACGCAGTATTGATATATTACTCATAGCTGTATCTCGGACAGTGACTGAAAGTGGTTCATTTCTTGTGTAGAAATAAGTTCGTGTCAGGTAAAGTGATGTTTAAATATGCCTAGGATTTATTGATTGGCGTCTCACTTCCTGGGGAAGCTCATTTATTTTCCATTAAACACGACCTCAGTTGGCCTGAGACGCCGAGGTCTTCCCATCATTCTTTCAACAGGATGAGAAGACGGACTGGAAAATATTCACAACCAGGAAAGGAATATCAGATTTTTTTCATCTTTCATATGAAGCTCCAGCATGTCCGATTATCAGATGAAATACTCGGCTATTTTAATACAGTAAATTGTCCGCAGGGTAGTGGTTTCCAACCTTTTCTTAAATACTGTAATTTACTTGTACAGTCGGCACATGTCAATAATTCACAATATATTATATATATATATATATATATATATATATATATATATATATATATATATATATATATATATATATATATATTAATACAATATAATATATAAAAGCATGTATGTATGTATAAGCTTATCTTCACTAGTGTAATCAGTACGTACAATTTTCATACTTGCAAAACGTTCCTTTCGTTATCTTATATAATTGTTTAATACATAATGAATTCCTTCATATAGAATTTTAAATCGTTTATATATTTAGACAACTAAATTTCATATTTATACTCTCAATATTTTCTCAGTATTTTGAAATTCTGAATTCCATCATAATTATTAGTTTTCAGATATAATTATCCCTTCATTAAGCATTTGAACCCCCCCCCCCCCCCCCCCCCCCCCCCCCGCCCTTCGAAACCCCCCTAGGGTGGGTGCGCGCCCCCCCACAGATTGGAAACCACTGCAGGGGGGGGGTGTAGTGCCATCAGTGCTCCTCCCGAGGTGCACTGTTGGTATTACGTTAGGTTCTTTGCAGCGTTCCTTCGGCTCCTAGCTGCAATCCCTTCCATTCCTTTTACAGTACCTCCGTTCATATTCTCTCTCTTTTGTCTCACTTACCACCCTCTCCTAACAGTTGGTTCATAGTGCACCTGCGAGGTTTTCCTCATGTTACACCTTTCAAACCTATTTGCTTTTAATTCCCTTCTTATTGCTGACCGGTCTCATAGGTCACAGCACTTGGGCCTTTTTATATTCCACCCCATTCCAGCATACTGATCGTCGTAAGACTTTCCAGTTTTGGTATAACGCCCCAGCATATCCAGTTAGCAGGGGAAATTCTCGACATTTTAATACATTAAATTGAAACACTCACACACACACACACACACACACACACACGTGTCAGATCTGACAGTGATATTAGAGTTGTCGCTTAATGAGATGAAACATACAGTAGTTGAGTTATATCTTATGAAAACACCATCAGTTTCATGAACTGCAGTGGACGTCAAAGTTGACTTCCAGAAATGGTAAATTGTTTCCTCTAAATATGAGAGAAATCAATATATATATATATATATATATATATATATATATATATATATATATATATATATATATATATATATATATATATATATATATATATATATATATATATATAATATATATGTATATAAATATATATATATATATATATATATATATATATATATATATATATATATATATATATATATATATATATACTATATATATATATATATATATAAAATATATATACATATATATATATATATATATATAATATATATATATATATATATATATATATATATATGTATTATATATATATATATATATATATTATGTATATATATATAAAACTTCAAATTGGAGGGGTAAAGTTCTCTCTCCAGGAGAAACAGCACAAACAGTTGCACATTCTGGAAATAAACCTGAACAAACATTCCCATCCGGAAGCTCAATAAACCATTTTCAAACTTCTTTGTGGGATTCATCTTATTATCCAGAGCCTCAGAGTTTTGCGAGAAAACTTGTCGTACGCAGAGTTCGCCAAGGATCAGGAATAACTTCTTTTTCTTTACAAAAATCTCACTTGCATTCGTTTGTTTTTACGAACTTCGTCCCCGTTTGAGGTTGAGGGTTGTTGGTGTTGGGGGGGGGGGGGGGCGGCTGATAGGGGTGGGGCCTGAGGGAGGATTAGTGCCGTCAGTGCAACTCACGCAGTGCAGCGTAGGCGGTACTTTTTTTTTTTTTTTTTTTTTTTTGGTAGGCGGTACTTATTTTTTTTTTTTTTTTTTTTGTTTTTTTTTTTTTTTTTTTTTTTTTTTTTGCAGGCGGTACTTTTTTTTTTTTTTTTTTTTTTTTGGTAGGCGGTACTTGTTTTTTTTTTTTGAGTAGGCGGTACTTTTTTTTTTTTTTTTTTTTTTTTTTGGTAGGCGGTACTTTTTTTTTTTTTTTTTTTTTTTTTTTTTAGGCGGTACTTTTTTATTTTTTTTTATTTTTTTATTATTTTTTGTAGGGGGTATTTTTTTTTTTTTGTAGGCGTGTACTTTTTTTTTTTTTTGTAGGCGGTACTTTTTTTGTTTTTTTTTGTAGGCGGTACTTTTTCTCGTTTTTTTTTGTAGGCGGTACTTTTTTTTTTTTTTTTTTGTAGGCGGTACTTTTTTTGTTTTTTTTTTTTTTTGTAGGCGGTACTTTTTTCTGTTTTTTTGTAGGCGGTATTTTTTTTTGTTTTTTTTTTTTTTGTAGGCGGTACTTTTTTTTGTTTTTTTTGTAGGCGGTACTTTTTTCTGTTTTTTTTTGTAGGCGGTACTTTTTTTTTTTTTTTTTTAAACGCGGTACTTTTTTTTTTTTTTTTTTTTTTTTTTCGAAGGCGGTACTCATTTTTTTGTTTGTTTTTTGTTGAACGTCCCATCGGCCCGTAGCTGCAGCCCCTTTCATTCCTTTGGCTGTACCTCCGTTTATATTCTCTCTTAAATCTTACTTTCCACCCTCTCTGACTATTGATTCTTAGTGCAAACGGCAGATTTGCCTCCAGTTACACCTTTCAAACCTCCTTACTATCAATTTCCTCTTCAACGCTAAATGACCTCTCAGGTCCGAGCGGTTAGCCTTTGCCTTAAATTTAAGAATCTGTTTTAAAGTCCCAGCGGTTGGCCTCTGTCTTGTATATAAGTCTGTTTCATTGTTCCAGCAGTTGGCCTTTGTCTTAAATTTAAGAATCTGTTTTAAAGTCCCAGCGGTTGGCCTCTTGTCTTGTATATAAGTCTGTTTCATAGTTCCAGCAGTTGGCCTTTGTCTTAAATTTAAGAATCTGTTTTAAAGTCCCAGCGGTTGGCCTCTGTCTTGTATATAAGTCTGTTTCATTGTTCCAGCAGTTGGCCTTTGTCTTAAATTTAAGAATCTGTTCTAAAGTCCCAGCGGTTGGCCTCTGTCTTGTATATAAGTCTGTTTCATAGTTCCAGCAGTTGGCCTTTGTCTTAAATTTAAGAATCTATTCCATTCCAACATCTTGATTGTGGTGTTTGATCGTCGTGAAAGTGATGGAGTGAGTGGGAAGGTGACTACGAAGGAGGCGAACAAGAATAGAACAAAAATTGATTTGCTTTCCCTGATAGATGACGACTGTGAATTCTGGGTAATGTAGTTACCTCGTTGGACGAGTGGTTTTCGCGCTCGGCTGCCAATCCGGTGGTCCGAAGTTCGAATCCCGACTCGGCCAACGCGAAGTTAGAGAAATGTATTTCTGGTGATAGAAATTCATTTATCGACATAGTGTGGTTCGGATCCCACAATAAGCTGTAGATTCCGTTGCTAGATGACCAATTGGTTCCTAGCCACGTAAAAATATCTAATCCTTCGGGCGAACTCTAGGAGAGCTGTTAATCAGCTCAGTGGTCGGTAAAACTAAGATATACTTCTGGGTAATGCACTGATTATCCTCGCCATGATAATGATGTCAGTGATCTTGGTACTGATCATTACAATGATAGGTTTACTGATTTGCCGCAATTAGGGTGTAATGGAAGTTCACAATCGTGGATTTACAATTGCATTACCCATTTAGCAGCGTAATTGTTCGAAACTCAGGCGGATGTTCGCTATAAATGAATTATTAGCTAATGATGTTAGTAATGTTCAGTAGTGTTGCAGATACCTGCTTTTGCTTTATGAATATAGGTACGTATAGACATGCACATATTGTATAAATGTATAAACATACATACTTACATATACTCGTACATCAAACAGAAGTCACACTCCCACTCACTGGAATTATACAGTCAAGCAAAGCTCTGGTATAGAATACGCGTACAACTTGTTCGTTCGCGAGTCTATGATAACCTTTCATAACTTTGATGCCGTTACGAAATTGTTCCCAAACAATCAGAGTTGTGCTCCGTGTGTTCCATTACTCAGACGAGGTATACGAAAAGTAATAAGTTCTCCATTTTCTCTTCAGTATTGATAATTCTGCATTTTAGTTCCTTGTTAAATTCTCTCACTGAATATTTTGTTGCTGGAGGTCCTATTGAAAAAGAGATACATTTGATATGATTAAGTTCTGTTACTAGATAACAAATGATAATAATAATAATAATAATAATAATAATAATAATAATAATAATAATAATAATAATAACA
>NC_087213.1:4368907-4381407 GCF_015104395.2 Macrobrachium nipponense | reverse complement strand
CTCAGGGGACAAGTCAGAGTCTGACTAAAACTCTTCCTTTTCCAAGAAACGTGTGATGTCAGCTTTTAAGCAATTTGGCCATCAATGCGAATGCCTGCCTGCTTGCTTGCTTTTGGTCGATTGGAAATGGCGTTGAAACCTCTTTAGATTTGTATGTTTTGTTATGTATTTCTGTGCATTTTTTTTTTTTTTACACTTTTCTTATAAGTATGACATTCCAGTTACATTACATATATTTTCAATCATTTATCTCATTTTGTTCTCCTCTGAAATGTTATGCATTCTTTATAAGTGGACTGCGTTTTCGAGAGAGAGAGAGAGAGAGAGAGAGAGAGAGAGAGAGAGAATTTTTTTTTTTTTTCAATTATTCATAGCAATCTTTGTCTGCGGAATTTGAAGGACTGTGTTTTCGGGAGAGAGAGAGAGAGAGAGAGAGAGAGAGAGAGAGAGAGAGAGAGAGAGAGAGAGAGAGAGAGAATTTTCAATTATTCATAGCAATCTTTGTCTGCGGAATTTGAAGGACTGCGTTTTTCGTGAGAGAGAGAGAGAGAGAGAGAGAGAGAGAGAGAGAGATTTTCAATTATTCATAGCAATCTGTCTGCGGAATTTGAAGGACTGCGTTTTCGCGAGAGAGAGAGAGAGAGAGAGAGAGAGAGAGAGAGATTTTCAATTATTTATAGCAATCTTTGTCTGCGGAATTTGAAGGACTGCGTTTGAGAGAGAGAGAGAGAGAGAGAGAGAGAGAGAGAGAGAGAGAGAGAGAGAGAGAGAGAGTAATTTTCAATTATTTGTAGCAATCTTTGTCTACGGAATTTGATGCACTATAAATGGACCACGTTAGAGAGAGAGAGAGAGAGAGAGAGAGAGAGAATTTTTGTAGCAATTTTTGTCTGCGGGAGTCGATGCATTCTTTATAAGTGGACTTGCGTTTTCGAGAGAGAGAGAGAGAGAGAGAGAGAGAGAGAGAGAGAGAGAGAGAACGGCTGTTGCTCAGTGATTTTATTCAATTTATGTTCTGTCGACTAATTTTCCCCATTTGTTAGTTCTAGGTATACGGCAAACTTATACCTAGAACTAAACGGAAACCTTGGGATTCAGTTCCTGCATCCGCGTTTAAATTCTTTAAGTCGGGATCTGTCCTTTTAATTTGGGGTGAGCTCCGCTCATTCTCCTTCCTAATTCACATTTTCTCTCTAAATTGTCATTATCGTTCTAAATTTATTTACGAAATAAATGTACAGGATTTACCATAATATTGCTTTTCTCTGGAATTGTGATATATATATATATATATATATATATATATATATATATATATATATATATATATATATATATATGTACAGCCAGCAACAAAACCGGCGTCGCCCCGCCAAACCTGGCTTGGAGAGATCATGCCCTTCTTGCCCTGAAAGGTGGCCCACGTTCAAACAACCAGTACATAGTTAGAATGGTTGGAATGGGAGGAGGAGGGATATTACGGTAATCAGGCAAAGAAATGCAATAATGAATTAAATATATTTGGACAAAGAGATAAGAAAAGAGAAGAGAGAGAGAGAGAGAGAGAGAGTGAGTATGAGGAGCGGTAACAAAAGAAATGCATATAGTGTACAGAGAGAGATAAGCTGACAGACAGACTGAGCTTTTATTCCTGTTTAGTTATTTTAATCTAATGGATATATTGAGACCATTCTGCTTTAAGAAATGTTATCGTATATATTTTGGAAAATAATTAATATGAAATCTTATCACGTCGTATTGTTGTAAATCGTTATATTTTCTATATAAAAAAACCTTAAATATTATTGGAACTGACTATTCATATTAATATTATTCTTCTTCATAATCTATAGCAGCTGTATTCTCTCTCTTTCTCTCTCCTTGCACGTTTGACGGCAATGATGCCTCACTGCTGGGGTGTCATCACAGGGCCAAATCATTGCAGAAAGGTTTTGTTTAACCAGCAGTGGGCGCCTTCCCTCTGCTCATTGGCTCTGCTCACCATAACAACACTTCTTAGAATTCCTTGAAACAGGTTTACATTTGAGTTAGTCGTCTTCCGAATCCCTCAAATGAACATTGACAATTTCACCTTGCACAAAATCGGTTTATTGATGATCTTCTAATAGCTTCTTTCTAATTTTTCTTGATCTTCTTTTGTCTCTTAGGAAATCAGAGTTTTTCTTTTTCTATCGATGCTCTTGCTATCCTTCCGTTTGAATTCTCTTTGGTTTATCTAGCTTTCCTCCAGCTCCTCTCATTTCCGCCTCCAGGACTCCTTCATGTATCCAGTCTTCCTTTATTTCTCGTCTCCTTGTATCTCTTCTCTGCAGACCTTCATGCATCCTTTTTCTGCTTTCTCTCAGCCTTTCTGTTAGCCCTCCTCCTCCTCCTCTTCAGTATCTACAACTCATGCCATCTGAATTTCTTCTTAGTACCTATAGGAACGTTGTTTTTGACCTCTCGCCTCCCTGGACTCCTCCAGAAGTATTCCGTCCTGCACCTGCAAAAGTAGCCTATCTCTTCCATCTGCTCCAGAAATTTTCCTTACTCTCTCTCTCTCTCTCTCTCTCTCTCTCTCTCTCTCTCTCTCCTTGCGCTTTTAACGGCATGATGCCTCACTGCTGGGGTGTCATCACAGGGCCAGATCATTGCAGAAGGGTTTTGTTTAGCCAGCAATGAGCGCCTTCCCTCTGCTCACTGGCTCTGCTCACCAAAAAATCCTGTAGTTTGGGAAGTTTTGTATCCCTCCAACTCTAAATTTATATATATTCAGAATTTCTGAATATATATAAATTGAGAATTTCCTGACATGGTGTGATGGCTCCAACTCTGAATTTATATATATTCAGAATTTCTGAATATATATAGATAGAGAATTTCCTGACATGGTGATATCGCTCCAACTCTGAATTTATATATATTCAGAATTTCTAAATATATATAAATTGAGAATTTCCTGACATGGTATTCCAGGTTTTTCAACTTCCTTTTGAAGATTAACTTGTTTGTGGACGGTCCTCTGGCAGCTTGTACTATGTTGTTTTCACATTTTGGAGGGTTCCTTATACGTACCAGACATTTGGTTTCCTCCAAAAACTTTTTTTATTCCTTGTTGTGTTTGATGGCAGACTCTCTCGAGGTTGGTTTGAGAATCTGCCGGAGGCTTCGACTCGTCTCTTCTCGATTTCGAAGTCTTCCTCCTTCCTTGGAGACAGACGGAGACAGTGTGTTCGTTTGTTCGTCCTCTTCCATGTGTGTCTTGAAGGGCGCTTGAGGACTTGGGAAGCCTTTCATCCTCTTGAGTTCCGCCACCTTAAGGTCACATTGGAGTCGACGCTTTTCCTTCGTGAGGTCTTCTTCCACTTCCTTCAACAGGCGCTAGAACCTGAGCTCGAGGTCTTTCCTCTCGGATTCGCGCTGCCTCGGTCGCGTCATTTTGTTCCAGGATGAGCCTCGCCATCCGCGATGCTTATTCAGTCCTGAGCTGCTGGCTTTCTTCTCCTGTCGTAAGAGCTTCTCAGAATTTTGAAGCTGGTAGTTTGCCTTTGCTAACTGCACAGACAGATCCATCACATGCAACGTTTTTCTGCCCAATTTCCTTTGTGTTGTACTTCATCTGGTGAGTTTCGTCTGTGATCTTGAGGATCTTGTTTTCCAGCTGTTGTTTCTCCCTCTTTATTTTTCTCCTTCTTCAGAAACAAAGTTTCAGCCTCGAGCGAGTGGGCCCTCTCTCGCCAGGCCTGCTGTTGCAACACCTCATGAGTGATCTGTCCAACGCCTTCATAGTAGTCGACCTCTGCTGCAACTGACGATTTATTATGCCAAGTTCACCTGCTGGATGGTGTCTCACAAGACCTCAATTCTCTCGTCCAGTTCCTTTTCCTTGGGCTCTTCAGCTCCATCATCAGAGATCTCCATCCTCACCAGTGAATAGCCATATTTTCTTCAAACTGGAATCTATATCTGCAGAGGCCATACCCTATTCTTACATACACTCCTCTTTCTCGATTCTTCATTGAGTTGCTATTTATCACGAGAGATATTTCGATTTGTCAAAATATATCAGGAAGTATTTTGAAAGATTTGGAAAATGTCTTGGGTCTCTCGGTGTTGTAAATTGCTGAAATAAACCCCCCCCCCCACCCCCCCCCCCTCTTTTTTTTCTCTCTCTCTCTCTCTCATATCCTGTCCCGAAAGTCGGAAATTCTTTATTTTTTCCTTCATTTACGTTTAAGGCTTTGCATTGACAAGCGTAATTTTAGAGTATTGAGGAATAGAGAGAGAGAGAGAGATGGATTGTATTTTAGCGCAGAAAAACAGTGTAGTGGTATATATGTGAAATCACTCCGTTTGGACCAGGAAATCTCATGTTTTTACCATTACTTTTTTTTCGTGTATAATGCCTTCAGTTAAGGATTTTATTTTATTCTTCTCCATCTATATAGTATATATATATATATATATATATATATATATATATATATATAGATATATATATATACACAAACATAACTTATCAGAATATATATATATATATATATATATATATATATATATGCAACTTATCAGAGAGAGAGAGACGAGAGAAGAGAGAGAGAGAGAGAGAGAGAGAGAGAGAGAGAGAGAGAGAGAGAGAGAGAGAGAGAGAGAGAGAGAGTGTCTGTGGTATTTTTCTTTGTGATTATTATAATACACAAAGTAGACTATGCCTAAGATTAGAAGAGGATTGATTTGATTTGTAATATTTTTCTAAGACCAGAAAAGGGATGAGTTTATCATATTATTCTGTCATGTAATACTTATAGCAGAAAATATTCACGTACAAACAAGGGTTGAGTTTGTGATATTTGTTAAACATATAGTTATAAAAAAAATTAAATACCATTTGTCAGTATTACTAAAATATAATGAAAATCTATTTCAGAATCTTTACTCTCTCTCTTTTGTCCTTCTACAAAGAAACAGGAAAAATCTGAATATGTTTTGTAACTCATAAGGCTTCACTATACCCCCTCCAACTCCTTTAAGGAGTTTCGTAATTTATGAAGGGTTCCTAATTGGTTGCTGCAATATGTTTGATCCACAGTTTGGCTTTTTATCCCTTCTGCAGTTTCTAACCCAAGTAAGGGTTGCTCTTTGTTCTTGTCAGAAAATCTTAAAAACAAAATTCACGAAAATCATTTCTGAATCTCACATATCACATTTATGAACGACAGGCTTCCTGCAATGACCTGCAGACATTTTTAAGGTATATTTGGGGCTACTCACAGATCTTATAAGAGAAACTATTTGTTTAATTACAGTATAAATTCATATTTATACAGTTGTGATTCAGGGGAGAGGACTCTGTATGTACTTTACAGAACCAAATCAAGGTATCTGAACCATGATATGAAAGCTATTGGAACATCTTTAAGTACAATTATTACTAGGAGGTACATATATAAAGCAATGTAATAATCCACAGTTATACGGACCTATAATTCAATGTGCTTATTTACATTGTACAGTCTAAGGTAGGCAAGTTTGTAAGAATAACTTGACTTTCATAACTAGCCAAGACTACCAAAAATTCATAAAGATGGAATTCCTATAAGACCTATTATGGCAGCGTATAATAGCCCTTCTTTTTCTATTTCGAAATATTTGGTTTCTTTCCTTAGCGAGTATACCTAAGTAATTTTATTTTAAAAAATTGGTTATGAATTTCAAAAACCAAATCATTAGTCAGGATGGTGACCTGTATATGTCGAGCTTTGAGGTTGAGTCTTTATTTACGAATGTCCCCTTAAACGAGACTATAGAGATTATTTAAAACAAGGTTTTCCCAGATGGCAATTTTACTTTTCATGGTTTTACTAGGTCTCTTTTTAAACAACTTCTAGAACTTGCTGTGCAAGATTCTATGTTTATTTTTTAATCAAAAACTTATATTCTCAGGTAGATGGTGTTGCTATGGGTTCTCCATTAGGACCTTTATTTGCAAATTTTGTTGTCTTTTTTAGAACAAAATTTTTTAGATTGTTGTCCGTCGTCTTTTAAACCATTGTTTTACAGAAGGTATGTAGAGACGATACCTTTGTTCTTTTTAAGTATCAGTGGCAGGCCACCCAGTTTTTAGATTTTATTAATCAGCAACACCCTAACATTAATTTTACTATGGAATTGGAGAAAGATAATTGTTTATCGTTTTTAGATGTTTTAATCACGAGAGTTAGTTCTGTTTTTACTACTGCCGTTTACAGAAAGAAAACTTATACAGGTCTTGCAAATAATTTTTACAGTGCTTGCCAAACCAGTTTTAAATTGAATACCATCTATACTTTAGTGTATAGGGCTCATAGATACTCGTCCAGTTGGGCCATATTTTATAAGGAGATTGAATTTTTAACTACTTTTTTTCAACAAAATTCATTTCCCAAGGATCTAGTTTTTAGAATCATCAACAAACTTTTAACTAATTATTTTCATCCTGCCACACCGGTTTTTAATGTTCCGAAAAACTTATGTATGCTTCGATCCCTTATATTTTTAACTCCAAATTTTCGCATAAACTGAAAACAAATTATAGAAACTGAAATACCGTGCATTAATTTAAAATTAATATCAAATAATCCCAGTAAAATTGGCTCCTTGTTTGGCTTCAAGGACCATCTGCAGCCCTTCATGAGATCCAATGTGGTGTATAAGTTTACATGCCCAGGATGTCCTGGTACTTATATTGGATCAACGAAGAGGTTGTTGCAGATGCGTTATTACAGTCACTTAGGGTTGAGTTTTAGAACGGGACAAAGATAGCAGACCAGAACATTCAAAATATATAAAAAAATCAATGCTATCAATTGTAAAATTGAGGTCAAGAAAGCAGGCACTTTTCATATTGCATATTCTAAGGATGCAGATTACCTGGCGACCTTAGAGTCATTATATATTAAAAGACTCGTTCCATCGTTAAACGGTGGCTGCTCCTCTGCTCAACTATATCTGGCATAGTCGTCTTTGGAGGTTGTTGTTCCCTCTTTTGTCATTCTATCTTCTTCCCCTGTACCTGAAGGTTGGTGTAACAGCAGTTGTTTTTACTTTGCTTCTTATTTTTAGTCATTTAATGTTTTTAATTTGTCATTTTAATGAATCTTGTGTATTTTTAGTATTTTTAATGTATTATTTTGTCATTTTTCAGACTGATGATGCACATAGTCATGTGCGAAACGTTTCTCTATGAATAAATCTTATAAAACATCAATGTGTCTTCGGCATTCCTGAATTGCTGTATATACATATATATACTTATATATATAGCTATGCATATATACCTATATACATGTATATATCTATCTATCTATCTATCTATCTAATTATATATATATATATATAATATATATATATATATTATATATATATATATGTCTGATCACATCACCATAATTCATATGTATGCATTAAGCTACGAATGTCCTGTAATATCTAATTCGCTCTACCTCAGAATTAATATATTTTCATATACGTTAACTGAAAGGGAATTTTTAGTTGATAAATTCTTGTCGGCTCCCGGGCACTAACCTAGGAACCAAGAAATCAGGACGTCCAGCGAAGCGCCGAATCCAAAACAACGAGTAGGTGAGAGGCGGCGTTAACTCATATCCTCTCGTGGTATCTGTGTGGTTAAAGGCGCTTCACAATACGTCCTGATTTCTGGGTTCCAAGGTTCGCGCCCAGGAACCGACGAAATTTTATCAACTAAAAATTCCCCATCAGTTAACATATATTACATATAGCTAAGACGTGACCGATCTGCCCAGGTCTAAAGACTGTCACCGAATAATTTGAGACTAAATAATATGTTAATAGTATACGGTTTTGCAACACCTACATCTTTTATACCCTTCAATCATTATATTAATGCACCGATGCACACATTCACTGCATTTCATTTCACATAATTTACTTTCAGCAAGAGTTTCAGAAACAATATAATAAATGTGTTAAAATAAGAGAAATATAGCAAATTAAAATGCTTTCTATAAGTAGTCTAGATGGTTGCGAGGGGCGGAGCCAAGTCACCCATCACACTCAACTACTGGTAACTCAACTAAGTTTTGCCATAAATACAAATCCTGTAGTACTAGATGAGTACATCCAGTAATATGTTCTTAGCATAGATTAATTAATAAAATAATATCTTTGCAAAATTGATGCTTTGATGACTCACACAACCCACGGCTATAAAACCTGGTGTGTAACATCTTTGTGACTAGATTCGATATTATTGGTAATACAGGTAATTGTAGTCTATTCAATCTAGAGCAAAAATAGACGCAGCTAAGAACAGGTTGGTAGAGTAGGGATTTACGGTTTTCGTGATCCTTGGCCACATCCAAATAACATGAAACGTTTACCATTATTTAAATAATGGATCCAGGTGATTTAATATGGAGGACAGAACGACACGTCTGAATTATATTATGAATAGTCAGTTCCAACAATATTTAAGTTTTTTTTTTTTTTTTTTACATAGAAAATATGATAACGATTTAAAACAATACTGTGAGATAAGATTTCATAATAATTATTTACCAAAAAATGTACGATAACATATATCTTAAAGGTCTCAAATATATACATCAGATTAATAACTAAAAGGAATAAAAGCTCTCTCTCTCTCTCTCTCTCTCTCTCTCTCTCTCTCTCTCTCTCTCTCTCTCTCTCTCTCTCTCTGAAATGACAGAAAAAAATAAGGAAAAAAAAGAACAAGATAAAAGTATGGATGCAGAGATACTCATTGATACTACATATGAGGCAATCAAGCAGCATACATACGAAGAAATAAATTACGACAAGACAACACAAAAGAAAATCCGGAAGAGGCTCTACCAAGATCTGAACAATGATGGGAAAGAGGAAAAAATAGACAAGAAAGACAAGGTCTGCAACCTTTTGAAAAGAGGGAATTGCAGATTCGGAGAAAGATGTTACTAAAAACATCCCAAGGTATGTCACAACTATGAGATCTATGGTAAATGTGCATACCTAGACTGCTATGAGGATGATTGCAGAGATCTACATCCAAAAATATGCAAAAACCTAAAAGAAGGAAAAGGATGTAAGTTCGACAAAAAATGTAAATATATGCACCCTGTAGCCATGAATCAAAATCAATTAAATAATCAATCAAATAATAAAATCCAAAATAACAAAGAAACAAATAAAGAGAGGAACAAAGAATATCAGGCGAAGGAAAAAAAACAAGCCATCACAGCGATATGGTGTATCAGCAAAGAATTTCCAAGCATCAGCTCCAAGATACAGCTCAGAGATAAAGATGTATTTTACGATGCAAGAGGATATTGCAGATACAGAGAAAATTGCAGATTCAGACACAAAATGAATAATTATGATGAAGGAAGATCAAATATTATTTAAAAGTTGGGTTTTTTAATGTCAGAATTTCTGGAAATGAAAAAAAGAACAACATACCAGAACAGGAAAGAGACATGGGAAAATTCTTATTATTAACCATATTAAATGAAGGAGAAAACACGCAAACCATCATAGTGATGAATGAGCAGGGTTTAGTTACGAGTAACTCAAAAAGAAAAATAGAGTACTTAGAAGAACTAACCCAAATTGAAAAGAAAATAGATATAATGAATAAGTGAAACCTGGTATTCACAAGAGACTGGGAATGACGATCAAATAAAAGGGTTCCAAACTTATAGATCAGATAGAAAAAATAGGAATCAAGGGGGAACCGCAATATATGGGAAAGACAAAAAACAAGAAAAATATATGAGAAATATAGTAACTAAGAATGTGAACTAATAGCAGTTGAATTTGAATCTGAAAAATTAATGAACATAGTAATATATAGACCCCCTAATACTAAAGAGTTTGACATAATAGAAAAATTGGATTATATATGTAGAAAGCACAAGGACTGGACTATTCTCCTTTCCAGAGACTTTAACTTTCCTTTCGTAGACTGGAAAGAACGAATAGGAGATTGTGGTTGTATTTATACATATAAAAAAGAGAGTAATAGTAGTGCAGAAGATAAGAGGCAATTCGAAAAGCTATTAGATATGCTACTACAATACAACATTCAACAAATAAATCACCTGCCAACATGAAAGGAAAATACTTTAGACCTAGTATTTGTGAACGAGGAGAATTATGTTAAAGAAATAATAGTTTATAATGCGAGTATTTCAGACCATAATGTCATAGAATTAACAGTCCATTCCAAAGCAAGTGAAAACAGAGATAAGCAAGAAATGAAAAAGTGGGAAGGATATGGAAAATACAACTTCTACAGTAAAAATATAAAATGGTCAGAAATAAATGAAGAATTAAACAAAGATTGGATAACATTTTCGTAAGTGATGATATACAGGTAAATACGAAGATATTATAAATAAATATTTAGAGAAAAGATAGTGGGATATATACTGAAGAAGAAAAATAAACATCAGTCATGCATACCAAGAGACAGGAGGATCTTGTTCCAGAAAATCAGAAAGTGAAGAAAAGGTCTTGCAAAAGAAAAAAATGCATGGAAAGTTATAGAACTAAAAAGTAAGATAGAAAATGCAGAACAAAAGATTATACAATCAAAAGAAAATTAAAAACGGGACTTGGAATAAAAAAACCCTAGTAAATATCAAGCAAAACCCCAAACTATTATACTCGTATGCGAAAAAGATGAATAAAAGAATAGAAATAGGCCCTCTAAGAATTCAAGAGAGATTAACGAATGAAAAAAAGGAAATATGCAACATATTGGCAGAACGATATAAGAGAGAATTCACCCCTAGAATTGATAATGAAGATAATGATATAGAAGTAAGGGAGGAAAATAGTGAATATCTAGCAGACATAGATATTAATGAGGCTATTAATGAAATTAAAAATGGAGCTGCTGCAGGGCCTGATGGTGTCCCTGCTATTTTGTTAAAGAAAGTAGTTCATTCTGTCGCAAAGCCACTTGCAATATTATTAAGACAAAGTGTAGATACAGGCAAGATTTATGATGAGCACAAATTAGCATATATTACCCCTACTTTCAAAAGTGGATCAAGACTAGAGGCAAGTAATTATAGGCCTGTGAGTCTAACATCACATATTATGAAAGTGTATGAAAGGGTAATGAAGAAAAATATGAAACATTTAATAAAGAATAATTTGTTTAATATAGGACAACATGGGTTCGTACCCGGAAAAAGTACACAAACCCAACTGTTAGTCCACCGTAAGAACATATACAAAAATATGAAAAACGGAAATGAAACAGATGTGGTTTATCTAGACTTTGGAAAAGCTTTTGACAAGGTAGACCATAATATATTAGCGAAAAAAATTAGAAAACATAATATAGTGGATAAAGTAGGAAGATGGTTAAAAGAATTTTTACACAACAGAAAACAGATAGTTATTGCAAACGATGAGAAATCGGATGAAGCTAAGGCAATATCCGGTATGCCACAAGGTACGGTGTTAGCTGCATTACTGTTTGTTATTATGATTGCAGACATAGACAGTAATGTTAAGGACTCGGTAGTGAGTAGTTTCGGCGATGACACAAGAATAAGTAGAGCAATTACTTGTGATGAAGATAGGAACGCGCTACAAAGAGACCTTAACAAAGTATATGATTGGGCAGAGGTAAATAGGGTGGTATTTAACTCTGATAAATTTGAATCAATAAATTATGGAGACAGAGAAGGAAAGCTATATGCATATAGGGGTCCTAATAATGAGACAATCACAAATAAGGAAGCAGTTAAAGACCTTGGTGTGATGATGAATAGGAACGTTATGCAATGATCAAATAGCAGTTCTATTGGCAAAATATAAAGCAAAAATGGGAATATTACGGCACTTCAAAACAAGAAAAGCTGAACACATGATTCTGCTTTATAAAACAGATGTTAGTAGTCCACTTGAATACTGCAATATATATGGTACCCACACTATCAAAAGGATATTGCTCAAATAAAGTGTACAAAAGTCCTTTACAGCTAGAATAGAAAACGTTAAGGACCTTGACTACTGGGAAAGACTACAATCCTTAAAATTATATAGTCTAGAAAGGAGAAGAGAATGCTACATGATAATTCAGGCGTGGAAACAGCTAGAAGGAATTGCCGAAAACATCATGGAGCTAAAAATATCAGAAAGAGCAAGCAGAGGTAGATTAATAGTGCCCAAAACTATACCAGGAAAAATAAGGAAAGCACACAGGACATTAATCCACTACGCACTAGCATCGATAATGCAGCGTCTATTTAATGCGCTGCCAGCTCATCTGAGAAATATATCAGGAGTGAGCGTATATGTGTTTAAGAATAAGGTCGACAAATATCTAAGCTGCATCCCAGACCATCCAAGATTGGAGGATGCAAAATATACCGAAAGATGTACTAGCAACTCTCTGGTAGACATTAGAGGTGCCTCACACTGAGGGACTTGGGGCAACCCGAACAAGATGTAAGGTCTGTAAG
>NC_087213.1:4328907-4363907 GCF_015104395.2 Macrobrachium nipponense | reverse complement strand
GGTATAAATACCACCTTTTCTGTGAACTTTTCTCATTCATCTACCTGAAGAGGGAGACAGCAGTCTCTGAAATATAGTACTTTTTCTCTATTTTGGTGTTTTTATGGGCTCCTTTTATTAGATGGAACTCTGTTGTTACAGAACATTTTTACCAGTCATATATATATATATATATATATATATATATATATATATATATTATATATATATATATATATATATATATATAATATATATATATATATATATATATTATATATATACATACAATCAAGCAAATCACAGAGAAACAGATCGCTTTGGCGGTAGATAATGATTTTGTGACGGAAATGAAATGGAGAGCGTCTTGTGAAAATGTGTACGGAATAGGGCCTTGATTGAGAAACAGAATATGTCAGTCTAATATAACTAATATAATAATAATAATAATAATAATAATAATAATAATAATAATAATAATAATAATAATAATGAAAGTAAAAGGACGATTTAAAGGCAAAATAGAAAGAGAAATATGATATCACACTTTGATATTTTGCCCATAAATGTTTTGACGGTTTTTGATAAAAAAAAAAAAAAAAAAAAAAGGCCTCCGTCGGGGAAACGTGACGTCATTGAGTTTCATTCGTTCATTATTTTCATATCTTTTGTTTGAATTCATTTCCTTTATTTTCAGCCGTACGCTCAGATACACCCCCCCCTCTCTCTCTCTCTCTCTCTCTCTCTCTCTCTCTCTCTCTCTCTCTCTCAATATTTCATGTCCTGTCTCTATTTTTAAAACTGGACGAAGCAAGTAATATTAGTTTGTGCTATTATACGTACGTATCTCACGTCATTTGTGCATTCATTCAGTATTTCATCAACAGTCGGGTAATTAAATCTTTTCCATTTATTCCACTTGTGTTGTTGATATTTTTTCTCCTGAGTGAGAAATTCATTTTGATAAACGTCTTCTATTTGATATTTCTTTGACATTTGTCAAAGATTCTTTCATTTAATTTATATACCATCATAATTCTGATTTATTTTTTGGTGGTGGTGGGGGGGGTTTAGGGAATGGGGAGGAGGGGGAGGGGGGGGCACGTGATGCCATTCATTACTGGAAAATTTAAACGTTGTTTTTCAAAATATAAGCATTTATCTCACCACCATTTATAAATTGTGGTCAGTGTGTCAGCAATCTCGGATGGCATGGGATGTCATAATAGCCGGCGCATGCGCAATAGTGAGGACCATACCGTACTAATAACCCAATCGTAATAAACTGATAAATTTACTTATTATTACAATTTCTGATGATTGATCGCCTGGAATCAGAAAACGGATAGACGAGAAAAGGACAAGATGAAAAATGAAGAAATTATATTGATGGTGGTGTTTAAACCTTTGTTTTGCAAGTTTATTTATTGAATTTATTTATTTATTTATTGATGTATTCGTTATTTATTTATTCATGACCAATAAAAATTTGTTTGGACAATTCGGACAGTTCCAAAAGCTGGTTAATCTTTGGTATTGTATGTATTTCTGAATTGTTAGTAATGAATTATTTATTTATTTATTTATTTTATTTTTTTATTTAGTTATTTATTTATGAAATAATCTTTCATGACTTAATATTTCTAATTCATCTTTATGTGCACTTTCCATTTTTTTCCCAGTGCTAAGTTAGTAATAAATGATTTATCCATTTAATTGTTAATTACAAAATCTTTCACGACCTAATATTTTGCATTTATCTTTGTGTGCACATTCCATTTTCAAATAAGTTAATGCTTATTTATTTATTTATTTATTTATTTATTTATTTATTTATATCTTTTTGTAGGTGATTTCTCTGCCCAGAAATTGTTTCATGCTTAGATACCTAGTGCCAACCAGCCGTTATCTCTCTCTCTCTCTCTCTCTCTCTCTCTCTCTCTTATACGGGTCATTTTCAAAAGCATCTGGCCGAAGCAATAAATCAACCGGAATGATGACGTATTATGTCTCGAAACTCGTTCTGAAATGGACTCTACCTTTTGGAGTCAACACTTGCCAATATTCTACCTCATCCATCACATTTTATGCAAACAGGAACACCCTCGCTGAATATATCTTTAAATCTTTTTCTTTTCTTTTTTTCTCCGGTAAGTTTTGCTTCAAACGGATTTTTTTTTTTCGTTTTATCTTGTAGCGTTTTAGACCGTATATGCATATCGTCATCATAGCACCACAAGAATTTTAGTTTTACAACGAAAGTAGAAATAAACATTTTATAATACACGGAGTTTCAGAAAACTATTGTGCCGGCTTTGTCTGTCCGTTCCGCACTTTTTTCTGTCCGCACTTTTTTTTGTCCGCACTTTTTTTCTATCCGCACTTTTTTTCAGTCCGCACTTTTTTTTCTGTCTGCTCCGCACTTTTTTTCTGTCCGCACTTTTTTTCTGTCCGCACCGCACTTTTTTCTGTCCGCACTTTTTTTCTGTCCGCACTTTTCTCAGTCGCACTTTTTTTTTCTGTCTGCACTTTTTTCTGTCCGCACTTTTTTCTGTCCGCACTTTTTTTTTTTTTTTTTCTGTCCGCACGTTTTTTTCGATTTTTTTCATGTCCGCACTTTTTTCTGTCCGCACTTCTTCTGTCCGAACTTTTTTCTGTCCGCACTTCTTCTGTCCGAACTTTTTTCTGTCCGCACTTCTTCTGTCCGCACTTTTTTCTGTCCGCACTTTTTCTGTCCGCACTTTTTTTTTTTCTGTCGCATTTTTTCGTCCGCACTTTTTTTTTCTGTCCGCACCTTTTTTCTGTCCGACATTCTTTTTCTGTCCGCACTTTTTTTCTGTCCGCACTGTTTTTTTCTGTCCGCACTATGTCCGCACTTTTTTTTCTGTCCGCACTTTTTTTTTTACTGTCCGCAACTTTTTTTTCTGTCCGCACTTTTTTTTTTTCTGTCCGCACTTTTTTTTTCTGTCCGCACTCTCGTCCGCACTTTTTTTTCTGGTCCGCACTTTTTTCTGTCCGCACTTTTTTTTACTGTCCGCACACTTTTTTTCTGTCCGCACTTTTTCTGTACCGCACTTTTCTGTCCCGCACTTTTTTCTGTCCGCACTTTTTTTTTCTCCGCATTTTTTTCTGTCCGCACTTCTTCTGTCCGCACTTTTTTCTGTCCGCACTTCTTCTGTCCGAACTTTTTTCTGTCCGCACTTCTTCTGTCCGCACTTTTTTCTGTCCGCACTTTTTTTTTTCTGTTCCGCTTTTTTCTGTCGACACTTTTTTTTCTGTCGCCCGCACTTTTTTCTGTCCGCACTGTCCGTACTTTTTCTGTCACAGCTGTCCAGCACTTTTTACTGTCCGCACTTTTTTTTCTGTCCGCACTTTTTTCTGTCCGCACTTTTTTCTGTCCGCACTTTTTTCTTTCCGCCACTTTTTTTTTCTGTCCGCACTTTTTTTTTTCTGTCTGTCACTTTTTTTTTTCTGTCCGCACTTTTTTCTGTCCGCACTTTTTTTTTCTGTCCGCACTTTTTTCTGTCGCACTTTTTCTGTCCGCATTTTTTCTGTCCGTTTTTTTTTTCTGCCACACTTTTTTCTGTCCGCACTTTTTTCTGTCCGCACTTTTTTCTATCCGCCTGTTTCCGCATTTTTTCTGGTCCGCACTTTTTTTCTGCCGACTTTTTTTTCTCCGCACTTTTTTTTTTCTGTCCGCACTTTTTTTTTCTGTCCGCCCTTTTTTCTGTCCGACTTTTTTTCTGTCCGCACTTTTTTTTTCTTGCCGCACTTTTTCTGTCCGCACTTTTTTTTCTGTCCGCACTTTTTTCTATTCGCACTTTTTTCTGTCCGCACTTTTTTCTATCCGAACTTTTTTCTGTCCGCACTTTTTTCTATCCGCACTTTTTTCTATCCGCACTTTTTTCTGTCCGCACTTTTTTCTGTCCGCACTTTTTTCTGTCCGCACTTTTTTCTGTCCGCACTTTTTTCTGTCTGCACTTTTTTCTGTCCGCACTTTATTCTGTCCGCACTTTATTCTGTCCGCACTTTTTCTATTCCGCACTTTTTTCTGTCCGCACTTTATTCCGTCCGCACTTTTTTCTCCGCACTTTTTTCTCCGCACTTTTTCATCCGCACTTTTTTCTGTCCGCACTTTTTTTTCTCGCACTTTTTTCTGTCCGCATTTTTTTCTGTCCCGCACTTTTTCTGTCCGCACTTTTTTCTCCGCATCCGTCCGCACTTTTTTCCGTCCGCACTTTTTTCTTTCCGCACTTTTTTCTGTCCGCACTTTTTCTGTCCGCACTTTTTTCTGTCCGCACTTTTTTCAATCCGCATTTTTTTCTGTCCGCACTTTTTTCTATCCGCACTTTTTTCCGTCCGCATTTTTTTCCGTCCGCATTTTTTTCCGTCCGCACTTTTTTCTGTCCGCACTTTTCCTGTCCGCACTTTTTTCTGTCCGCACTTTTTCTGTCCGCACTTTTTTCTGTCCGCACTGTGTTTTTCTGCACTTTTTTCTGTCCGCACTTTTTTCTATCCGCACTTTTTTTTCTCTCCGCACTTTTTTCATCCGCACTTTTATCTGTCCTCACTTTTTTCTGTCTGCACTTTTTTCTAGTCCGCACTTTTTTCTTTTTTATCCGCACTTTTCTGTCCGCACTTTTCTGTTCCGCACTTTTTCTGTCCGCACTTTTTTCTATCCGCACTTTTTTCTGTCCGCACTTTTTTCTGTCCGCACTTTTTTCTATCCGCACTTTTTTCTGTCCGCACTTTTTTCTGTCCGCACTTTTTCTATCCGCACTTTTTTCTGTCCGCACTTTTTTCTATCTGCACTTTTTTCTGTCCGCCCTCAGATCTTAAAAGTTAATGAGGCTAAAGGGCAGCAAATTGGTATGTTGAGCATCCACCCTTCAGTTATCAAACATACCATGTTGCAGCCATCTAGCCTCAGTAGTTTTTATTATATTTAAGGTTAAAGGTAGTCATGATCGTGCACCTTGCAGTGCTATAGGACAGGCCACCACTGGGCCGTGGCTTAAAGTTTTATGAGTCGTGGCTTGCGCCGAATAAAACTTCGGCGCATTTTTTATTTATTTAATTTTTGTTTTGACGAAATAAATATTTTCTAACAGTCGCCTCCATTATTCGAAGTTCACTGAGGGGGCGCACTGTAGGCATTATTTAAGGCTCTTTGCAACGCCCCTTCGGCCCCTAGCTGCAAACCTTTTAATTAATTTAACTGTACCTCCGTTCATATTATCTTAAATCCCACCCTCTCCTAACAATTGTTTCAACATTATTCCCATCTTACTTTCCACCTTCCCCTAACAATTGTTACATAGTGCAACTGCGAGATTATCTTCCTGTTACAACTTTCAAACCTTTTCACTCTCAATTTCCTTTTCAGCGCTGAATGACCTCATAGGTCCCAGCGCTTGGCCTTCGACCTAAATCTTATATTCCGTTATTCGAAATCTTGAGTCTCTCTCTATCTCTCTCTCTCTCTCTCTCTCTGTCTGGCGCGAACAGACCTTTAAATGACGCATAATACCAGTCCGATTTCTGTTCCCGATATATTCAATTACTTCCTTCGCAAGTGATCAGTTCACTTCATTTCGATGAAAGGATATAACGCCGTTGTTGATGATAATTAGGTTCACTTATATATGAATTTAATTAATCGAGGGACTGACATCGTCCTTTTCTCTCTCTCTCTCTCTCTCTCTCTCTCTCTCTCTCTCTCTCTCTCTCTCTCTCTCTCTCTCTCTCTCTCTCTATGCATCAATTGCAGTGATAACCTGAACCTGTTGAAGATTACGGTTTTAATAATGCCATTAAAAAGACATACTCTCTCTCTCTCTCTCTCTCTCTCTCTCATTTATGTATTGGAGCTTGATATAACCTGGTTAAGATTACTTTTCTGATAAGAGTATTAAAAAGATCTCTCTCTCTCTCTCTCTCTCTCGTAGTGGAGGCTTTGGATAACCTGATTAAGATGAGTTTTGTGATAATGCCATTAAAAAGACATCACCCCCTCCCCCCCCCCCCTCTCTCTCTCTCTCTCTCTCATGTATTGTAGTTGTGATAACCTGATTAAGATTAGTTTTTCGATAATGCCATCACCATTGTTAGTTAGTACGGCGTAGAGCGTCAGACGTAAGTAGTGTAATTATAATATGATTATAATTATACCACGTAGTATAATTATAATAAGATACGAAATACTCCAAAGTAACTTCAAAGTTTAATCGTCAAATTACTGACTTTAATGTTAATATCACTTCTAATCCTTTTTAACCCTCCGTTTCCATAAGCAATTTAATCCTTAATAATACCTCGAAAGTTTGAATGAATGGTCATTAAGATTATCAGTTATTTATGCACTTAGGGGAAGATAAAGATAAAAAGATTTGGATAGATTTTTTTTGAAAGGCATTTATAATGATAACCAGGAATTAACTGATGTTGAATTAAAGGCTGATTCACGGGACACATTTAAGATAATTATGACATTTAAGCTGCTTCTTAAGATATAACATTAAATTGCTTATTAAGTTATGTTACTAAACAATAGACTGCTATAGATAGGGTTAGGATACTGAACGTAAATGAGATATAACATTAAATTTTCTACTAGTTGTTTTATTAAACGGTAAACTGCTGTAGATAAGATTACAATAAAGAAAGTTAATGTCATACTTGTAGGTTTTACACGAGTCAAAGAAAACGTTTTTGTGTTTGATTATATTAACCTACATATTATCTTGGGCCTTTGAAAAACTTCAGAGGCTAAGCAAGAATGATGGTTTCCAAAATCTAACAGTGATAGCGTCTCTTGATGGCAGATTCTATTTTTTTTTATATATTTAGTTATTTGAATATTGTATATTGCAGATTGAGTCTTTTTTTATGATTTACTGAGATCCTGCATAGGCAAATACATTAGGAAACATGATGCAAAAATATCAACACCTCAGACAGAGACGGAGAGAGAGAGAGAGAGAGAGAGAGAGAGAGAGAGAGAGAGAGAGAGAGAGAGAGGCAAGCAAGCAAGCAGAATGGAATGTACACATCATCCCCCCAATTGAAGCTGTGATGTATACAAGACACATGACGTCTAATCAAGGGAGCCACTAATCAACACCACAAGGATGTCTGTTTCTCCATTGCGTCAGCCATCATTGCTGGTATTGGATCAGTTGACTAACACAGCATTCCAGGCCTTCACTAAAACAACAGACTTTCTGCATACATTTAACAAAAAGAAGAAAGAAAAAAGCTATTAAAAATTGGCAGATTTCTAATAGCGTTACCTCCATTAATAATAATGCCACATAAATTTTTTTTTATTAACGGCTAGTGCATCTACGTTACGCAGAGGTAGCCTAATCTAGCATAACTTAACCTAACCTAACTTAACCCAACCCTGAACTAACCTAACCTAACTTAACTTAACCCAACCCTGAGCAAACCTAACCTAGCGTATGCCAACAACTTTCAAATCACGTTACCTCCATAAGTATATATTTTATGAGATATTGTTTCTTAAGTAAACCCCACTGCATCTACTTTACACCTATCTGTGTTACATGTAGCCTAAGCTAACATAATCTAACCTATCCCTGACCAAACCTTGACCAAACATAACCTAGCATATACTAATACTAAAAAAATTTACAACTCTCCATTAATATTCATGTTAGGACATAATTTTTTTCTAAATAAAACTCAATGTGTCTACTTTACACCTAATTAAGCCTAATCCAATAATAAAATTGTGTCATCTCCATTAATAGTCATGCTAGGACATCATTATTTAGCCTAATATAATATAATCTAGCCTAACCTTGACTAAACCTAACCTTGTATACAATAAGAGAAAACTGAGCAAGTTTCAAATCGCATTATCTCCATTATATAATTGTATATATGCTATAGCATCTTTTCTTTTTCTCAAATGAAGCTGAGTGTCTCTGCTTGTCACCCATCTGTGTTAGATGCAGCATAATCAAGCAACTAACCTAACCCGGACCAAACCTAACCCCGTTTCGATGGCATGTACAACTCGTTGTCTGTAAAATCGTAAAGATACACTGTTGTTCGAGAGCACTGATTCCCAACCTTAATACCTTCAAGGAACACTTGAAACAATTTTTCATGTCTTAGGGAACCTTAATCTACAGGCACTCTATATATATTATATATATATAATATATATATATATATATATATACATATTCATATATATATTATATATATGTATGTATATGTATATGTATATGTAATAAAATATTTATATATATAATAATATATCTATATTATAAAATAATTATATATAGATATATATATGACATATATATATAAGATATATTATATATATATCTATATATATATACATATATATATAAATATCCTATATATATATATATATATATATATATAAACATATATATATATATAAGATATATAAATATAATATATATATATATATATATACAATATATATATATATATATTATATATATATGATTATAACATAAATAAATAATTATTTTTATTAAAATAAAAAAAATAAAAATATAAGTATTAATACTTAATATAAATCATATATCTACCACTGCCATTCTAGCAGTGTAAATTCAGATCAGCGTCATTTGCAATACAAATTCATTTGAAGACTTCCTGCGGAACCCCTGACGATGGAACGAGGAACCCCAGGGTTCCGCGGAGCCCTGGTTGGGAATAGCTGTTCTAGAGAAAGCCTCAACCTTCAGTTTCATGAAGACCTCAAGACTTAAGATTTCTTGTGAAATGGCTACTTTTTTTTTTTTTTTAATATTTACTGTTACTTCTTAACGCATGGACTAACTTTTAATTCTAATTTATTTATCTTTATTATCGGAGAGCCATGAGTGGACTCCTTAATTTCCAAGAGCCACGGGTAGGCGTTCTCGCAGGAGTAGTCTAAAAAAGAAAGACCAAAATTATATATATTAGGAAACAAGTAAATTGCCTTAGGTATCCCTCTCCCCTCCGTATATTTTTTTTTTTTAAATCCTGGGGATTTTCCTTCCGCCCATATTCATTTCACCCTATCCTCTTTTTCTCTCTCCCTCTCTCTTTCCTTTTTCTGCCGCGATGGCCTATATTGGGGGGCTGCCTCAATTTCAGTTTTTTTTTTCATTTCAACCGTGAAAAATGCTGGTAGGCTTTCAAGGTCGCAATTTTTTTATATTAGATTTTTTTTTAAAACGAAAAAGCTCTTTGAAAAGTATTCTTGAATTTGAATCTCTTTTTGTGTTTAAAATGGGTGTAAAATTTGTAGGTTTAAGTTTTCCGTTCTTTTAAGATGCACATTCGTCGGAGCTCGGCACATTATTTTTGAAGTTTTCCTATGTTCAAAATATCTATCCATGCTAAACCATATTATTGTTTTTTTTTCTTTTTGTACCTACCTTTTTAAATACTGTAGGTGAAATGTGTTGTGTATATATATATATGTGTGTGTGTGTGTGTGTGTGTAGAATCTAATGGTCACATTTTTTACCACATACATATACAACTGTAATAGCCACAATGCCCTCTTAACTTCTTGTATTTTTTGTTCTTTTTCTTTTGGGAATCCAAGAAGTTACAGGCTTCGTAGTGACAAGCGTATCCAAAAAAGAGCAAAGAAATCAAGAAGTTAAGAGGGGATATATATATATATATATATATATATATATATATATATATATATATATATATATATATATATATATATATATATATATATATATATATATATATATATTTTATTATTGCCATTAATTTGAAATTCAAGCTTCCAAAGAATATGGTATTCATTATTAAGACACCAACTTGCAGCAAAATCAGTGTCTCAAAATTTGGATGGTATTCACCCGTCATCATTATTCATAATGTTCATTAACCTGCAGTGATAAATAACATTTGAATTGGAATAAGTTTAACAAACATGTAAAATAACAGAAGAGGAACTTATGCTTTATAAAGGAACATTGTACCTGCTGGTTACAAGTAATGTTATTTCTGTACTTTTAATGTTAGTGTGACCTCTGTTTAATAATTAAAATATCATCTTAAATATAAATAAAAATAAGCAAATTTAATCTCTCAGTTAGGTTGGCACTCCTGTCTATGACGTCAGTTGACGTCTCAAGTGTCAACAGGCACTTTGGGGTCCATCTTAGCACATCTGTGACGGTAGAAGTTTGAATAGCTTTTATACTGATCAGCTGATTGCAAAATGTCAACTGATTTCACTCGAGAACTTTAGATTAGATTTTTGGTTATTTTTTGGTGAAGAAAGTGCTTTTTTTTGGCAAAATTGAAGTGGCCCAATCGAGCAGAAATGGGCAGAGAATTGCACAAAAATATATAGCTCTCATAAATACAGGTTATTAACATTTTAACATAACTCCTTCGGCAACCCTCAATAATTGGAAAGGGGGTGGGGAGGGAGTGAGGGGACTACTTGAAACCATTTTGGTCTACTAGAAAAGTATATCAGTTTATAATCATGCTTGCGAGATAATAGGCACCAATGCAATTGCGAGCAGGGACAACGAAAAAAAAAAGTGAAAATTGTACTTGAAACCCTTTTGGCATACTGGAAAAGATTACAGGTCTATATTCCTGCTTGCGAGGGATTAGGCAACAATCCAGTTGCAAGCAGAGACGAAGAAAGCACGGAGTAAATAGAGCAAAATCTCCTTGAACCCCTTATGGCACACTGGAAAAAAAAATTACAGGTCTATATAGAGGAAGTTCTCCTGGCAAACACTCAGGCACGCGCACAGGCAGCCTTGTCCCAATGACCTAAAACGAAGCAGAAGGAAATATGAAACCGTGGCGTTGTTTGCTCCAAGGGCAACGTGACACTTTGCATTACTGAAGATACTCAAGTCACACAACTCCCGGAGAAGGGCGTAAAGGAGAGAGGCGAGGAGAAGGATGGAAGGGGTAGGAAGAAGATGAAAAGGTAGGAAGAATACTGTTGTTGATGTCCTCCGAGTTAGATTACTGCTGGGTCAAGGAACTGAGCTGAAGAATGACGAAGGGTGACGAAAGAAGGATGAAAAGGTTAGAACAAAGGAAGAAAGGGTGAGGAAGAAGGAAGAAAGGGTTAGAACAAAGGAAGAAAGGGTGAAGAAGAAGGAAGAAAGGGTTAGACCAAAGGAAGAAAGGGTGAAGAAGAAGGAAGAACGGGTTAGAAAAAAGGAAGAAAGGGTTAGGAAGAAGGATGAAAGTGTTAGGAAGAAGGATGAAAGTGTTAGGAAGAAGGATGAAAGTGTTAGGAAGAAGGATGAAAGGTTCAGAAAAAAGGAGGAAAGTGTTTAGGGAGAAGGATGATAGGTTCAGAAAAAAGGGAGAAAGGGTTAGGAAGAAGTATGGAAGGTTAAAAAGAAGGAAGAAAGGGTTATAAAGAAGGAAGAAAGGTTTAGAAAAAGGAAGAAAGGGTTAGAAAGAAGGATGAAAGGTTCAGAAAAAAGGAAGAGAGGGTTAGGAAGAAGGAGGAAAGCGTTAGGAAGAAAACTGTAGTTGACATATTCAGAGTTATATTCATGACTTCTGGGTCAAGTAATTGTACCAGAAGAACGATAAGTGTTAGCAAAAAGGATAAAATGGCTAGGAAAAGGATGAAATGGTGAAAAAGGATAAAAGGGTTAAGAAGAAGGATAAAAGGCTTAGGAAGAAGGAGGAAAGTCTTAGGAAGAGAACTGTGGTTGATATCATCAGAGTTCTGATCCTCATTGGGTCAAGGAGTTGAACCAATTTGACTTGTGAAATTGGTGCCCATTTTGCAGGAGAGCTAAGACATAATTTACCCATTTTTAGAGATTTGTTACGAAGGGAAAGTGCGTACGAAATAGGTTGGGAGATCGGGAAGGAAGACTGCGGTCACCAGTACATTGATCTCACTTACCCACAATCTCGGTCAATCTTTGACCGCTCATAATTATCAAAATTCTCTTGGCTTTATTCGTGCAATTTTCCAATCACTAGGGAGTCAGTAAACAACATACTTTACCTATCTTGCCATAAATGTTATAAAGATGTCACTCCACTTTTGAGAAAACCAGATATATAGGTAGTTTTTAAAGTATAACAGCACACTGAAAAAGACTTTAATTAAAAATGGCCTTATGAAATATCATAATATATTGGACACCCTGTTGAGAACGACATCTATTTTATTTGGGTCAAACATTGAAGCTATATGATTAAGAACAAACAGCATGAAAATAAATTCTCGGAAGGGTACATATTAATGCTCTGGCCATCCACTGAATTATTATTATTATTATTATAATAATAATATTATTATTATTATTATTATTATTATTATTATATTATTTTTTTTTTTTTTTTTTTTTTTTTTTTTTTGCTCTATCACAGTCTTCCAATTCGACTGGGTGGTATTTATAGTGTGGGGTTCCGGGTTGCATCCTGCCTCCTTAGGAGTCCATCACTTTTCTTACTATGTGCGCCGTTTCTAGGATCACACTCTTCTGCATGAGTCCTGTAGCTACTTGAGCCTCTAGTTTTTCTAGATTCCTTTTCAAGGATCTTGGGATCGTGCCTAGTGCTCCTATGATTATGGGTACGATTTCCACTGGCATATCCCATATCCTTCTTATTTCTATTTTCAGATCTTGATACTTATCCATTTTTTCCCTCTCTTTCTCTTCAACTCTGGTGTCCCATGGTATTGCGACATCAATGAGTGATACTTTCTTCTTGACTTTGTCAATCAACGTCACGTCTGGTCTATTTGCACGAATCACCCTATCCGTTCTGATACCATTGTCCCAGAGGATCTTTGCCTGATCGTTTTCTATCACTCCCTCAGGTTGGTGCTCGTACCACTTATTACTGCAAGGTAGCTGATGTTTCTTGCACAGGCTCCAGTGGAGGGCTTTTGCCACTGAATCATGCCTCTTTTTGTACTGGTTCTGTGCAAGTGCCGGACATTCGCTTGCTATGTGGTTTATGGTTTCATTTTTCGTATTGCACTTCCTACATATGGGAGAGATGTTATTTCCGTCTATCGTTCTTTGAATATATCTGGTTCTTAGGGCCTGATCTTGTGCCGCTGTTATCATTCCTTCATTTTCCTTCTTTAGCTCTCCCCTCTGTAACCATTGCCATGTGTCATCGCTGGCTAGTTCTTTAGTCTGACTCATGTATTGTCCGTGCATTGGTTTGTTGTGCCAGTCCTCTGTCTGTCTGTCATTCTTCTGTCTCTGTATATTTCTGGGTCTTCGTCTACTTTTATTAGTCCTTCCCATGCACTCTTTAGCCACTCGTCTTCACTAGTTTTCAGATATTGCCCCAGTGCTCTGTTTTCGATGTTGACGCAGTCCTCTATACTTAGTAGTCCTCTCCCTCCTTCCTTTCGTGTTATGTATAGTCTGTCAGTATTTGCTCTTGGGTGTAGTGTTTTGTGTATTGTCATATGTTTCCTGATTTTCTGATCAATGCTGCGGAGTTCTGCTTTCGTCCATTCCACTATTCCTGCGCTGTATCTGATTACTGGCACATGCCGCCATGTGTTTTATGGCTTTTTATCATATTTCCGCCGGCGTTGAGTTTTGACTTGAGTATCGCCTTGAGTCTCTGCATATATTCTTCCTGATCGTGTCCTTCATCTCTTGGTGTTTTATATCCCCTCCTTCCATTATTCCCAGGTATTTGTATCCTGTCTCATCTATGTGTTTGATGTTGCTCCCATCTGGTAGCTTTATCCCTTCAGTTCTCGTCTTACTTTGGCCTTTTTGTATGTTGTTGACTAAGTGGCGCATTTTTCTATTCCAAACTCCATCCTGATGTCCCCAGATACAATCCTTACAGTCTGGATTAGGGTATCTATTTCTTTGATGCTCTTACCATACAGCTTGATGTCGTCCATGAACATTATTATTATTATTATTATTATTATTATTATTATTATTATTATTATTATTATTATTAAAAGTAAATGGCTATCCCTGCAGCGTTGCGCTCGTAGAGATTCTTCTCAGTTTTCCGAATAGTGGCTTTTTCCGTGCTACTTAAACAGGCTAGTAGAGCGCCTATGGAGGTCATTATCAAATATAGAGTCGAGATTGGTGCATATAAGCTTAACGCTGCTGAGATAGCCATTATTTTTAATAAAGTATGCATGAGAGATGGTCTGCGTCCGAAATATTATTATTGTTATTATTATTATTATTTTTTTTTTATTATTTTTTTTTTTTTTGCCTCTATCACAGTCCTCCAATTCGACTGGGTGGTATTTATAGTATGGGGTTCCGGGTTGCATCCTGCCTCCTTAGGAGTCCATCACTTTTCTTACTAGTGTGCCGTTTCTAGGATCACACTCTTTTGCATGAGTCCTAGAGCTACTTCAGCCTCTAGTTTTTCTAGATTCCTTTTCAGGGATCTTGGGATCGTGCCTAGTGCTCCTATGATTATGGGTACGATTTCCACTGGCATATCCCATATCCTTCTTATTTCTATTTTCAGATCTTGATACTTATCCATTTTTTTCCCTCTCTCTTCTCTTCAACTCTGGTGTCCCATGGTATTGCGACATCAATGAGTGATACGTTTCTTCTTGACTTTGTCAATCAACGTCACGTCTGGTCTGTTTGCACGTATCACCCTATCCGTTCTGATACCATAGTCCCAGAGGATCTTTGCCTGATCGTTTTCTATCACTCCTTCAGGTTGGTGCTCGTACCACTTATTACTGCAAGGTAGCTGATGTTTCTTGCACAGGCTCCAGTGGAGGGCTTTTGCCACTGAATCATGCCTCTTTTTGTACTGGTTCTGTGCAAGTGCCGGGCATTCACTTGCTATGTGGTTTATGGTTTCATTTTCGTATTGCACTTCCTACATATGGGAGAGATGTTATTTCCGTCTATCGTTCTTTGAACATATCTGGTTCTTAGGGCCTGATCTTGTGCCGCTGTTATCATTCCTTCAGTTTCCTTCTTTAGCTCTCCCCTCTGTAGCCATTGCCAATTGTCATCGCTGGGCTAGTTCTTTAGTCTGTCTCATGTATTGTCCGTGCATTGGTTTGTTGTGCCAGTCCTCTGTTCTGTCTGTCTTTCTCCTGTCTCTGTATATTTTCTGGGTCTTCGTCTACTTTTATTAGTCCTTCTTCCCATGCACTCTTTAGCCACTCGTCTTCACTAGTTTTCAGATATTGCCCCAGTGCTCTGTTTTCGATGTTGACGCAGTCCTCTATACTTAGTAGTCCTCTCCCTCCTTCCTTTCGTGTTATGTATAGTCTGTCCGTATATGCTCTTGGGTGTAGTGCTTTGTGTATTGTCATATGTTCCTGTTTTGATCTATGCTGCGGAGTTCTGCCTTCGTCCATTACACTATTCCTGCGCTGTATCTGATTACTGGAACTGCCCATGTGTTTATGGCTTTTTTATCATATTCCGGCATTGAGTTTTGACTTGAGTATCGCCTTGAGTCTCTGCATATATTCTTTCCTGATCGTGTCCTTCATCTCTTGGTGTTTTATATCCCCTCCTTCCATTATTCCCAGGTATCTTGGCATCCATTGTCTCATCTATGTGTTTGATGTTGCTCCATCTGGTAGCTTTATCCCTTCAGTTCTCGTTACTTTGCCGTTTTGTATGTTGACTAAGGCGCATTTTTCTATTCCAAACTCCATCCTGATGTCCCCAGATACAATCCTTACAGTCTGGATTAGGGTATCTATTTCCTTGATGCTCTTACCATACAGCTTGATGTCGTCCATATATTATTATTATTATTATTATTATTATTATTATTATTATTATTATTACTGTATTTAGGAAGCAGACCCTCTCACAGGCATACTTTATTAAAAGTAATGGCTACTTCAGCAGCGTTACACTTGTAGAGATTCTTCTCTATTTTCCGAATAGGGGCTTTTTCCGTGCTACTTAGCCAGGCTAGTAGAGCGCTTATAGAGGTCATGATCAAATACAGTCAAAATTGGTGTATATTTGAATTTTACAGATAAACTATGATACCATAGTCATCAAAGTCATTAACGATTCTCTCTCTCTCTCTCTCTCTCTCTCTCTCTCTCTCTCTCTTCTCTCTCTCTCTCTCTCTTTCTTGAAGCAAGCAAGCTTTCGTCTGGAGCTGCCAGACATCCTCGGGCTGGGAAAATATTTACTCCAATTTTGACTCTGTATTTGATCATGATCTCTATAGGCGCTCTACTAGCCTGTCTAAGTAGCACGGAAAAAGCCGCTATTAAGAAAACAGAAGAATCTCTACAAGTGTAACGCTGCTGAAGTAGCCATTACTTTTAGTTAAGTATTATTATTATTATTATTATTATTATTATTATTATTATTATTATTATTATTATTATTACACAGAAGATGAACCCTATTTATAGGGAACAAGCCCTTCGCAAAGGTCATAGAAACTTGCGAAGGGTAACACAGTAATTCATCTCAAATCTTACCCAAAGAAGTATCTAGGAAATAAGATTATCTGTACAAAAGGACGATATTTAAATAAACATCTATCTTTAGTCTGACTCATATTATGAGATCATCAAGAAACTGAACAGTCATGAAGCCATCCTCTGTATAAATACCTTGAATTTTTTTTTTTTTTTAATAGCAAGAGCCTGTGCCTCCTCAAAGGTAGCTTGATCTGAAACAATAACTCGTTTTATTTCAATGTCAGCCTGATGATGGCAGTAAGACGAACGTGGTAGCTCTGGCTATGTGCATATTTTAGTCATCCTGTGGTAAATCTCGTGATATATACTCATGCATCGCATATATACATGTATATATATATATATATATATATGATATATATGTGTGTGTGTATTATACATATGTCTGTATATATATATATATATATATATATATATATATATATATATATATATATATATATTTATACGTACACACATATATGCGTGTATACATATATATCTTTATACGTATATATATACACACATATATATTATATTTGTCTGTACACACACACAACACACACACCTCCCCTTTCAGAATGTTCGTTCCCAGCTCCCTCGTATTTCTCGTCCAGTGGCACTGACAAAACCACCTTTCTTCCCAGAACAACAGCTTTAAGAATGAATTATATCCGGGCATTCCCCCATAAGACATCCACATGCACAAAGTATGACATTTTCAATAAAGCAGTCGACTGCAGGCTGCCATGGCTGCGGAGGCCTGCGCATGCGCGTCATTCGACGAGTGCCAGGTGCTGGTGGTGAATGTTCTTTTTCATGGGTCATTTGAGTTTGAGGCGTCGTGAGAGACGTATGGGGAGGAGGAGGAGGAGGAGGAGGAGGAGGAGGAGGAGGAGGAGGAGGAGGAGGAGGAGGAAGGGGAAGAGGGGTTGAGAGGAAAATTAAAATAAATCAAAGTATTTATTATTATTGTTATTATTTTTATTTATTATTATTGATGTTGTTGTTTTTGTTGATAAAAATGTAGGCACAATATAAAATAAAAAGAGAATTGTGTTATGGTAGTAATACAATACACCTTCGCTTGAACCTTTGAGGTTCCAGAAATGTCACTTTGAAAAAAATATTTTTCCTTTGAAGATTAATACGGAAGACTTGAAATACTAATTAGTTTTTAAATAAATATCTGCGAAGCTATCGGAGATGAAATATTTTTTCTCTGCGAAGCTTAATACGAGACTTTAAAAATAAATTTTTTCTCTGCGAAGCCTAATACAAGACAAAAAAATAAATTTGGTTCTCTGCAAAGCTACAAGATATAAAAAATAAATTTTTTTCTCTGCAAAGCTTAATACAAGACTTGAAAATTTTTATTTTCTCAGCGAAGCTTAATACGAGACTTTAAAAATATATTTTTTCTCTGCGAAGCCTAATACAAAACAAAAAAATAAATTTTGTTCTCTGTAAAGCTACAAGATTTAAAAGATAATTTTTTTTCTCTGCAAAACTTAATACAAGACTTGAAAATTTTTATTTTCTCAGCGAAGCTTAATACAAGACTTAGAATATATATTTTTTCTCCGCAAAGCTTAATACAAGACTTAAAATTTTATTTCTCTGCGAAGCTTAATACAAGACTTAAAAAATATATTTTTTCTCTGCGAAGCTTAATACAAGACTTTCCCTTGTGTAGAAGACCTTTGAAATTCTGGTCATGTTTAAGATGAAGAAAAATTCAGTAACGCAGCTAAAGTTAGAACTTTATTCCAGGGTTGTCAGTGATTAAATCAAAGTGAGTTAATCAAGTTATTAAATAATTATTTTTTCATTAAAAAATCATGATTTTTAAATTTAATTTTTTTTATTTGAAAGCAAACAAATTGAAAAATATGGTTTGGAGGTTAATAAAAACTCAAGCATAACTGTGCTGCATTTATTTATTTTGATATAAAAAAATTTGCAAATACATACTTTAGGCCAGAACTGGAACATAAAAGATAAAAATCAATAGTAATTCTGTCATAGAATACATTTTGAGGGAAAAAAGTATTGAAAAAACATCTAACAAATAAAAAAAACAAAAAATTAAAAAATCAAATAAAAAAAATCAAATAAATCACTGATTTTTAATAAATTTTTTATATGATGTTTTTTTTTTTTAAATCACCAACCCTGCTTCATTCCCACGAAGTTCGATTAGAAGAGCATTTTACTCGTGCGCTCATAACCTTCCTTGTTCTAAACGTGTTCCTCATGTCACCTCATAAATACCTATTTCCGAACTCTTCCAGAGCAGGATTTATGAAAGCTAAGGCTGATTTACAGACTGCAGAAGAGGCACGAGAGCGAACCGGCCATTAATAATAAGAACTTGGGTCTAGAAGTTTTTCAGGAAACAGCTCCGCACTCTTAAAAAGATTGGTCGACATTTTACAGAATTGTAAAATATTATTTTTTGTTTTATTTTATCTTTTTATTGTTCGCATTTGTGACGCCAGTTTTAGTAACCATAAATCAGTCAATATTACTAAAACTCAAGACAGTATAACGTATATTTTTATTTTGTTGATGTTATAAGTTGAGCAAATGTAACAGTAGAGAAATTAATTACGTAAATGGTTCTTCATTATCCGGTCATGTGTATAAGATGTGGAAGACAGGAAGGGGATGGGGTTGTAAGCCCGACATTCACGTGCCTCTTAAAAGTAGATATGATGAAAGTGTAGTTAATATATATATATATATATATATATATATATATATATATATATATAATATATATATAAGCAAATCCCATAGGAAAATGATAGTCAGAAATCCAAGCGCTTTCGTCTTTACTCAGACATTGTCAAGGAGCTAATGAAATGAAGTACAATTGGAGAGAAAGGTCTCAGGTACAAAACAAGATCAAGAATACCAGATGGTTAATTGTCAAAAGGGTAAAAATTAAAAGAGATAATCCAGGATTATCGGCTATCACACGGTCACAAACCTAAACAGATTTGACCCTAACCGAAATTACAAAGTACCTTTAACAGTCCAAAACATGTAAAAACTGAATATATTAATTTGTTGCTTATATTTATCTACAACCTTTTTCATTGTGAAAGCATCAAGTTTAAATAAACCAAGACTTAAATTTAGAACATTTCTATTATTTGACTTGATGAAACAAGATTCAATGATATTCCTTTTAACTGTGTCATTACATGGGATTAAGGCTTTTGCTTGACTCCAATTAATAGGATGATCTAAATCTCTCATATGTATGAATAATGCATTCGATATTTGCCCAGTTCTCACAGAATATTGATGCTGTTTGAGACGTTGTGAAAGAGATTTAACGGTCTGTCCGTAATAGACTTTATCACACTTTTTGCAAGGAATTTCATATATGCAGCCTGGAAGATCTTTGGGAGAATTTTTGATTACTAAACTCTTGACATTAATATTACTGAAAACAACATTTATGTTAAAAAGCTTTAAAATTCTAGGAATATCTAAAACCTTTCATCATAGGGTAATTTTAGAATGTTATGCTTACTAAATTCAAGTTTGTCATTAGTTGGATAAAATGTTTTCCTAGCTCTTTTCCATGCCATATCTATAAAAGTCCTTGGGTATTTAAGTTTCAATGCAATATCATAAATAGTTTTAATTTCAGCGTCAATAAATTGCGGGCTACAGATACGTAAAGCCCTTAGGAACATCCCAGAAAAAACAGAGAATTTAACATTTTGATGGTGATTGGAGTAGTAATGAACAAAAGAGGCAATGTTAGTTGATTTTCGAAAGGCTGAAAAGGTGAAATTTCTATCATTTCTATGGGCAGTTACATCAAGAAAATTCAAATTACAATTTCTTTCTTCCTCTACAGTAACTTTTATGGAAGGGACTAAATTATTGAGATTATTAAGGAATTCCTGGAGATTTTCGTGAACTGGCCAAATACAGAAGATATCATCCACATGTCTAAACCAAATAACTTTTTGGGGCAAAATTCTTGGTAAGAGTTTTGTCTAAAAAAATTCCATGTAAATATTGTTAAGGACAGGAGATATGGGATTCCCATAGCCATGCCAAACTTTTATACAAAAAATTCCCCATAAAAACAAAATTTACTATCTTTGATACATAACCTTTTGAGACTAATGAGGTTTGCTACACTTAAGGGAATGTCATGACGTTCTAATTCCTCCTCCAAATATTCAAATAAGTCATCTACAGGCACTTTTGTAAATAAAGAGACAACATCAAAACTAACCATATTAAAATCAAAATTCAAATTTCAACTATTCTATTTGCTTATAAAATTGTAATTTGAATTTTCTTGATGTAACTGTCCATAGAAATGATAGAAATTTCCCCTTTTCAGTCTTTCGAAAATCAACTAACATTGCCTCTTTTGTTCATTACTACTCAAATCACCATCAAAATGTTAAATTTTCTGTTTTTTTCTGGGATGTTCCTAAGGGCTTTACGTGTCTATAGCCCACAGTTTATTGACACTGAAATTAAAACTATTTATGATATTGCATTGAAACTTAAATACCCAAGGACTTTTATAGATATGGCATGGAAAAGAGCTAGGAAAACATTTTATCCAACTAATGACAAACTTGAATTTAGTAAGCATAACATTCTAAAATTACCCTATGATGAAAGGTTTTAGATATTCCTAGAATTTTAAAGCTTTTTAACATAAATGTTGTTTTCAGTAATATTAATGTCAAGAGTTTAGTAATCAAAAATTCTCCCAAAGATCTTCCAGGCTGCATATATGAAATTCCTTGCAAAAAAGTGTGATAAAGTCTATTACGGACAGACCGTTAAATCTCTTTCACAACGTCTCAAACAGCATCAATATTCTGTGAGAACTGGGCAAATATCGAATGCATTATTCATACATATGAGAGATTTAGATCATCCTATTAATTGGAGTCAAGCAAAAGCCTTAATCCCATGTAATGACACAGTTAAAAGGAATATCATTGAATCTTGTTTCGTCAAGTCAAATAATATAAATGTTCTAAATTTAAGTCTTGGTTTATTTAAACTTGATGCTTTCATTATGAAAAAAGTTGTAGATAAATATAAGCAACAAAATTAATATATTCAGTTTTTACATGTTTTGGACTGTAAAGGTACTTTGTAATTTCGGTTAGGGTCAAACCTGTTTAGGTTTGTGACCGTGTGATATCCGATAATCCTGGATTATCTCTTTTAATTTTTACCCTTTTGACAATTAACCATCTGGTATTCTTGATCTTGTTTTATACCTGAGACCTTTCTCTCCAATTGTACTTCATTAGCTCCTTGACAATGTCTGAGTGAAGGCGAAAGCACTTGGATTTCTGACTATCATTTTCCTATGGGATTCGGTTATTTATGAAGTCACGTGCATCTCTGATAGCATAAGATGATAGTACATATATATATATATATATATATATGTATAGGATATATATATATATATATATATATAATATATACATACATATACATATACATATATATGTATAACTGAATCACGAATATTTGGAACGTGATGAATATATGAATAAAGGCAAAAGCCAAGAAGGAAAGTGAAACGATGGAGGACTGCGAGGCCTTTCGATTCAATGTCCTTACTTAGCAAGTACTCCATCGTTTCACTCCTCGTGGCTTTTACCTATATATATATATATATATCAATTCAAGCTACAAATGTCCTTTAATATCTAAATTCACTTTACCTCCCAAATGATATATTTTCATATATGTACCGAAGGGGAATTTTTTAATTGATAATAATTTCGTCCCCCCATGGGATCGAAATTATTATCAATTAAAAAAATTCCCCAATTCGTACATATATGAAAATATATCATTTGGGAGGTAAAGTGAATTTAGATATTAAAGGACATTTGTAGCTTGAATTGATATATAAATGGATCACGGTTCGATGTGATAGATTATTCATATATAATATATATATATAATATATATATATATATAATTATTCATACATAGATAATAATAATATATATATTATATATATATATATTATAATATATTTATTTATATATATATTATATATATAATATATATGTGTGTGTGTGTGTGTGTGTGTGTGTGTGTGTGTGTGTGTGCGTGCGTGTGTGTGTGTGTGTGTGTGTTGTAAGGGTATTCACCTCTTGTATTGGTAGAAGAGGTGCAGACAAGGTAACGTCCGACAGCCTGTGTCTGACTGCTTTAGTCAGTAAGGTACAGAGAACTGAGCAGGTTATAAGCAGCATTGGGGTTCCATGCTGTCATGGTTGGAGTCCTTAATGGTTATTTGGTTACGACTCGGGACCTGCAGGGTTAAGGATGAGCATCAAGATGTTCAGCAGAGCCAATTTTGTCTGGGTTAGCAGCTTCGTCTGCGTTATGTTGAGGACCACGGCTTCAGAGTTGCAGCTTCGTCTGTGTTCTCTTGAAGGGCAGTTTCGTCTGTGTTGTGTGTGCAGCTTCGTCTGTGTTCTCCTGAAGGGCAGCTTCGTCTGTGTTTGGTGTACAGCTTCGGCTGGATAACTGTCTTCAGGAGGTATTCTTAGTGGGTCCTCAAGTGTTATCTCTGCTAGTTGCCACGGTTTCCTGGGTGTGTAGTGTCCTGCAGCATTTACTGCAGAAGGCTTTTGTGCCTTAGGTTTTCCCCAGTGTTTTGATGTTTGTGTTTAAAGGTAATCATGAAATTGAAACTGTGTTTTTGTGGCATAATTTGTTAACCCTGCTTGTGATTTTTATGGTCCATTATTGTAAATTTGTATCTTTAATTGTAACCTTATGTTGTCTCATATTAACTATTTGCTAACTGCTCGTACTAAGGTTACTGTAATAATTGTAATGGTATTTTACAGATCCTTTATGTAAAGTAATTATTTTTTCCCCTGCTTACATGGAACGTTTATTTTTGGTTATTTGATGTACTGACTCATTCATTGTTTGTTAAAGATTGTGTTATACTGACTGTTTGATATTTGGCTTATCTGATAACTTTCAGATGAAATTTGTGGTCATTTTTGTGTAAACGTTTTTGCTTTGCACTGATGCCTTTATGTAAATATTGTATTCAAACAATTGTACATTTTATATATATAATAAATTAGTCTTAAGGTCTGTTTCGTATTACTTGGTTTCATCCTCCTTTGACAGTCTCAAATGCTGCCAGATCTTCAGTCCTGATAAATTTTCGTTTTATTTTTTTATATATTTTTAAAGAACCCGATGAACCCAACAGTGGTTCATAACAGTGTGTATATATATATATATATATATATATATATATATACACACACATATATATACATATACATATATATATATATATATATATATATATTATATATATATATATATTGACCGCTTCTATAGGAAAATTAATACGAATTATATGGAGCATTGGAATGCATGTCATATGATACCTGATGGAATGTAGGATAGTGTTGGTGTGTTTAAAATTCCACACAAACACCACCAATAATATGGGTGATAAGATCCTCACAGGGTTTGTGAACAAAGCTAACGATATTACAATCATGACGGCAGTAAAAAGAAAATTAACTTCAAAATAATTAATCGACAGTAAAATGCGTGAATTCATTCATTTACGCACAACGAAAGCAACTGATGCGCATCCATTTCCAGCTGTGAGCGTAATTTGCGTAATTAGAGGTAATTAATAAGTGCATTCATTTGAGAGAATGATTTCACGGTGATGGAAAGAAAGAAAAAAAAACTCTTTGAGTGGAGTAAATGTACCATTATGTAATGAATGTCCCACCATTAATTCATCTTTGGACTTCAAAGAAAGAATTTTATCTAGGAGTTTTTATCAGATTTAATTAGACCACGTGGAGACCACGGCATTAAAATCTAATTGTCAGCTTTTGCTTAAAATGATCTGGTAAAAAAATGTTTATGATAAAAATACTTAACGAATTTAATGGCTGCCCAAATTATTATTATTATTTTTTTTCTCTATCACAGTCCTTCAATTCGACTGGGTGGTATTTATAGTGTGGGGTTCCGGGTTGCATCCTGCCTCCTTAGGAGTCCATCACTTTTCTTACTATGTGCGCCGTTTCTAGGATCACACTCTTCTGCATGAGTCCTGGAGCTACTTCAGCTTCTAGTTTTTCCAGATTCCTTTTCAGGGATCTTTGGATCGTGCCTAGTGTTCCTATGATTATGGGTACAATTTCCATTGGCATATCCCATATCCTTCTTATTTCTATTTTCAGATCTTGATACTTATCAATTTTTTCCCTTTCTTTTCAACTCTGGTGTCCCATGGTATTGCGACATCAATGAGTGATACTTTCTTCTTGACTTTGCCAATCAACGTCACGTCTGGTCTATTTGCACGTATCACCCTATCTGTTCTGATACCATAGTCCCAGAGGATCTTTGCCTGATCGTTTTCTATCACTCCCTCAGGTTGGTGCTCATACCACTTATTACTGCAAGGTAGCTGATGTTTCTTGCACAGTCTCCAGTGGAGGGCTTTTGCCACTGAATCATGCCTCTTTTTCTACTGGTTCTGTGCAAGTGCTGGGCATTTGCTTGCTATGTGGTTTATGGATTATTATTATTATTATTTTGTTAAAAATGACTGCTGCTTCAGCACTATTAATCTTATAAAGAGTCTTCTCTATCTTTCTGATGACGGCTTTCTCGTTGTTGCTTAGACTGGCGAGCAACGCACCAAAGGACATGGTAAAATTCGGTTGAGTCATTTGATTTATTATTGCTTATACAATTCTCTCTCTCTCTCTCTCTCTCTCTCTCTCTCTCTCTCTCTCTCTCTAACGCGACGTTTCCTCCTGATCGACAGGACATTATCAAGCGATAACTGCTGAGGGACTGAATTCCAGTGGTTGTTGTTGTTTTTTATTTAGCTGACCTTGTGTCAGCACGGGCTCTTGCTCACAGAGCAGCCCGTAACACTTCCAGTGGCGAGTCCTTCTCCTTTTATCGTGGTGTTGCGAGCTCTCCAGTACGGTCAGAGCACTTCTCCGGTAGGTCGAGTTTTTATTGGTTCCCGGGAAGGTGACTCATACACCACCAATACAAGGAAGAAGAAGCAGCCATGAAGAAAATAATAGAGGAACACGTCCGCCCCATGGAGGAAGGAAAGAGAGTGTCCCTTATTATTTACTACAAAAATCGGCGTACGAAAGACCTCCTGATGAAGAACAACCCCTCCCCACCGGCAGGAGACCCCCTGAAGCAGTCCAACGTCGTCTACCGATACGTATGCCCCGCCCAAGGATGCCCTGGGATTTACATCGGCATGACGACGATGCGCATGTCAAAAAGGATTCCTGCACGCCCAGGAGGGCGCCATTAGGCAGCACGCCCTTGCAGTACACCGCAGAAACATCACGAGAGACGACATCGTCAGGAATACTAAGATCATCGGGAGAGCACCTGACCCACGACGTCTGCGTCTCCTAGAAGCGCTGCTCATCCTCGAAGAAAAGCCTCCCCTCAATACCACCCAAGAAGCGTTCCTGATACCAACGTGTGTGAGGAGGACCACACCCCTCTCCCCTAACGAAAGTACCAGCGCACATGGAACGAACACCGGACATGAGAATAATACCAGGGGTGACGTCACGCAGGTAGAAGCCAATCAAGAGGCTCCCGTTGATACCCCCTACCTGAGAAGGTCTGCAAGACTCGTCAACGCCCGCCGTATGAGTCACCTTCCCGGGAACCAATAAAAACTCGACCTACCGGAGAAGTGCTCTGACCGCACTGGAGAGCTCGCAACACCACGATAAAAGGAGGACTCGCCACTGGAAAGTTTTACGGGCTGCTCTGTGAGCAAGAGCCCGTGCTGACACAAGGTCAGCTAAATCAAAAACAACAAACAACCACTGGAATTCAGTCCCTCAGCAGTTATCGCTTGATAATGTCCTGTCGATCAGGAGGAAACGTCGCGTTAGAGAGAGAGAGAGAGAGAGAGAGAGAATTGTATAAGCAATAATAAATCAACAAATGACTCAACCGAATTTTACCATGCCCTTTGGTGCGTTGTCTCGCCAGTCTAAGCAACAACGAGAAAGCCGTCATCAGAAAGATAGAGAAGACTCTTTATAAGATTAATAGTGCTGAAGCAGCAGTCATTTTTAACAAAAAAACATGTCTACGAGAGGGTCTCCTTCCGAAATATTATTATTATTCCAACCAAACAAAAACTTCTTTCAGTTTTCTTCTGACGATTGAAAAAGAAACCCACAAATTCAATTTGTAACTTGTTTACTTCTAAGTATTTACATTAAGTTTTACTCCACACTCGAGTACTTTCAGGCCCTTCTGTGGCCCATTCTCAAGAGATGTTTGGGATGTTAGCAGAAGACTGCTGGGCCTTGACCCAGGCTAACATCCCAAACATCTCTTGAGAATGGGCCACAGAAGGGCCTGAAAGTACTCGAGTGTGGAGTAAAAACTTAATGTAAATACTTCTTAGAAGTAAACAAGTTACAAATTGAAATTTGTGGGGTTTCTTTTTCAATTTAATTATTATTATTATTATTATTATTATATTATTGTTTCTCACAGTCCTCCAATTCGACTGGGTGGTATTTATAGTGTGGGGTTCCGGGTTGCATCCTGCCTCCTTAGGAGTCCATCACTTTTCTTACTATGTGTGCCGTATCTAGGATCACACTCTTCTGCATGAGTCCTGAAGCTACTTCAGCCTCTAGTTTTTCCAGATTCCTTTTCAGGGATCTTGGGATCGTGCCTAGTGTTCCTATGATTATGGGTACAATTTCCATTGGCATATCCCATATCCTTCTTATATCTATTTTCAGGTCTTGATACTTATCCATTTTTTCCCTTTCTTTCTCTTCAACTCTGGTGTCCCATGGTATTGCGACATCAATGGGTGTTACTTTCTTCTTTATTTTATCAATTATTATTATTATTATTATTATTATTATTATTATTATTATTATTATTATTATGTAACTAGCCAACAGGGGCTATTGATTTGAAATTCAAGCCTCCAAAGAATATGGTGTTCGTTTGAAAGAAGTAAACGAAGGTTATAGAAAATACAGACAGAAAAGACGAATTATTAGAAAAGAAGAAATGAATTAATAAGTTTTGCTAAAGAATAGAAAAAAAATGTAAGTAGATTATTACAGTACAAGGCGAATTCCTTCAGAAAATAGCTATAATTAGGATGAAAAATTAGGGCACTATTGAGAATTCTGAATGCATGGAAATCCCCGATGTTTTAATGTTTTCAAGACATTTGATAATGTCATATTTAAATGTTAACCTTGTCATTTACGAGGCTTTGTCATAGTTGAGAAGGTACTTAGCGCCGGAGTTTTACAAGTGCTGACAGCACTTTGAAAATGAGCAATATATGTCAGGTTATTCATGTTAACTAATGGCGTTTTCAGTCATGAAAGAAAAAACTCAGTTGGGAAAACTTACAAGGCGAATCGGGATATGAAACGTGCCCAGTTTTATTCAGAAAGCAGGAATAAAGAGTCAACTGTAGGGTTTATAAATATACGCATTAAGCTACAAATGTCCTTTATTACCCAATTCGCTCTACCTCGGAATTAATATATTTTCATATATGTTAACCAAAGAAGATTTTTTTAGTTGATATTAATTTCGTCCTCTCGGTTAACATATATGAAAGTATATTAATTCTGAGGTAGAGCGAATTGTATATTACAGAAGATTTGTAGCTTAATGCATGTATATGAATCACGGTGATGTGAAAAAAATGTATAAGTATACATATATGATATGCTTAAATATAAACGCACATGGGAGTATCTACTACTTTTTTTACATCATACAGATGCTTCGATTGTTACCGAGATCTTTCACATTCACAATTGGTCCCTGAGCCTCCTCGTCTTGTCGAGAGCAACAACGGGATTTGCTGAACAGCAGAGGCCCAATACGCAGTTTAATGTTTACCTCGCTGTCGAACTTCTCGGATCCAGAGGTCCTTTATCCCTCACACCGTAGGACTCTGGAACAGCCTCCCGAAGGATGTTGTTCCACTGAAACCTGAAAAAGTTCAAGCGATGACGGAAAGCATTACTGTCCTAAAATGATTTTCCTTGTTTTAATAATTTACTTACATTTTTATCTATTTATTTATTATAATTTTTATCTATTTATTAATTAATTTGTTAATTTTTTATATTTCTCATAAGAGATCTGTTCTGTCTGTACTTCGTATTAACGTCTGTTACTTCTTTCAAATGAACACCACATTCTTTGGAAGCTTGAATGTCGAGTCGGTGGCTCCTGTGGTCGCTTGGCATGGATAGATTATAAGAAAGCCTTCGACATGATACCACACACATGGCTTCGTCTTCTAAATGATGATTATAATAATAATACTTTATTAAAAGTAATGGCACAATATTAATAATAATAATAATAATAATAATAATAATAATAATAATAATAATAATAATAATAATGAAAAAAAGACTAAGAAGCAAGAAATCAAGGGAGGAACTCAACGAGAAATACAAAGTACAAGAGAGGGGACTAAACAACACAATAGAAGATGTAAAACAGAGGCTTAAGGCCAAAGCACATAAGATCCAACGGTACATGAACAGGAACAAGGATACCAACAGAACAAACTATTCGGAACCAACCAGAAAAGACTATACAGCCAACTAAGAGGGGAAGACAACCACCAAGAAATTCCTGAAGCCGAACCAAGTAAGAGACTCTGGGAAAACATATGGAGCAATCCGGTATCACACAACAAACATGCAACATGGCTCCAGGAAGTCAAGGAAGAAGAAACAGGGAGAATAAAACAAAGATTCACAGAGATCACGACAGACACGGTCAGACACCAACTAAAGAAAATGCCAAACTGGAAAGCCCCAGGTCCCGATGAAGTCCATGGATACTGGTTCAAAAACTTCAAGGCCTTACACCCATGAATAGCAGAACAACTCCAGCATTGTATCTCAAATCACCATGCACCCAAATGGATGACCACAGGAAGAACATCCTTAGTACAAAAAGACAAGAGTAAGGGAAATATAGCCAGGTAACTTTACCAGGACCTATACCATGCCTACCATAAAATGTGGAAGTTACATAAACAGGTCTATCATCAGTGGAAAGGCTATAACAAGTGACCTAGAGGAGACAAAACACCATCCCTCACCAACAGAAAGGCTGCAGAAGGAAATGTAGGGGCACAAAAGACCAGCTCCTGATAGACAAAATGGTAATGAAGAACAGTAGGAGAAGGAAAACCAACCTAAGCATGGCATGGATAGACTATAAGAAAGCCTTCGACATGATACCACACACATGGCTAATAGAATGCCTGAAAATATATGGGGCAGAGGAAAACACCATCAGCTTCCTCAAAAATACAATGCGCAACTGGAATACAATACTTACAAGCTCTGGAATAAGACTAGCAGAGGTTAATATCAGGAGAGGGATCTTCCAGGGCGACTCACTGTCCCCACTACTCTTCGTAGCAGCCATGATTCCCATGACAAAAGTACTACAGAAGATGGATGCCGGGTACCAACTCAAGAAAAGAGGCAACAGAATCAACCATCTGATGTTCATGGACGACATCAAGCTGTATGGTAAGAGCATCAAGGAAATAGATGCCCTAATCCAGACTGTAAGGATTGTATCTGTGGACATCAGGATGGAGTTTGGATAGAAAAAATGCGCCTTAGTCAACATACAAAAAGGCAAAGTAAACGAGAACTGAAGGGATAAAGCTACCAGATGGGAGCAACATCAAACACATAGAAGAGACAGGATACAAATACCTGGGAATGATGGAAGGAGGGGATATAAAACACCAAGAGATGAAGGACACGATCAGGAAAGAATACATGGAGAGACTCAAGGCGATACTCAAGTCAAAACTCAACGCCGGAAATATGATAAAAGCCATAAACACATGGGCAGTGCCAGTTATCAGATACAGCGCAGGAATAGTCGAATAGACGAAGGCAGATCTCCGCAGCATAGATCAGAAAACCAGGAAACATATGACAATACACAAAGCACTACACCCAAGAGCAAATACGGACAATACATGAGACAGACTAAAGAACTAGCCAGCGATGACACATGGCAATGGCTACAGAGGGGAGAGTTAAAGAAGGAAACTGAAGGAATGATAACAGCGGCACAAGATCAGGCCCTAAGAACCAGATATGTTCAAAGAACGATAGATGGAAATAACATCTCTCCCATATGTAGGAAGTGCAATACGAAAAATGAAACCATTAACCACATAGCAAGTGAATGCCCGGCACTTGCACAGAACCAGTACAAAAAGAGGCATGATTCAGTGGCAAAAGCCCTCCACTGGAGCCTGTGCAAGAAACATCAGCTACCTTGCCGTAATAAGTGGTACGAGCACCAACCTGAGGGAGTGATAGAAAACGATCACGCAAAGATCCTCTGGGACTATGGTATCAGAACGGATAGGGTGATACGTGCAAATAGACCAGACGTGACGTTGATTGACAAAGTCAAGAAGAAAGTATCACTCATTGATGTCGCAATACCATGGGACACCAGAGTTGAAGAGAGAGGGAAAAAATTGATAAGTATCAAGATCTGAAAATAGAAATAAGAAGGATAGGGAGGGAAGAAACTCTCTATCACGAGAGTATATATAATGTTCTAAAGGGTCCACAATAATACAAAGTGTAAAAAGTCCGTGTATAATTTTACACGGACTTTTTACACTGTATTATTGTGGACCCTTTAGAACAAAACAATAAGAAGGATATGGGATATGCCAGTGGAAATCGTACCCATAATCATAGGAGCACTAGGCACGATCCCAAGATCCCTGAAAAGGAATCTAGTAAATCTAGAGGCTGAAGTAGCTCCAGGACTCATGCAGAAGAGTGTGATCCTAGAAACGGCGCACATAGTAAGACAAGCGATGGACTCCTAAGGAGGCAGGATGCAACCCGGAACCCCACACTATAAATACCACCCATTCGAATTGGAGGACTGTGATAGAGCAAAAAAAAAAAAAAAAATAATAATAATAATAATAATAATAATCAATTCCAATAATACTATCATTCGTATGAACAAAATAGGCTTAAAGGAGGGTCTACTCCCTTCAAATAATAATAATAATATAATAATAATAATAAGATGAGGTCAATGTGCTTGTCTGTCTCCCTGTGGCAACGGATTGGCGTACAAATGAAGATAGATTGTAACTCGTGGCGAATGTCCCGTAAAGTAAGTGACAATAAGAAGAAGAAGAAGATGAAGAAGAATGTTAGGAAAAGCGCAGCATCTTCATCATGACAAACGTGACCCCACGACAATGTCTGCTTGCGCTTTGGGTCAGGGCCCTGATATTATTCGGCCAGGCGTCTCTTTGATAACTCACTGTGATGGATGAAGATGGTGACGCTCAGAAATGCATTGGTCTTCGTGAGTGCTCTCTCTCTCTCTCTCTCTCTCTCTCTTCTGTCATACTCTCTCTCTCTTCTGGAAATAAGCACAATATACTCATGCAGATAACATAATAAGAGTCTCTCTCTCTCTCTCTCTCTCCTGAAAATGAGCATATACTCATGCAGATAACATATTAAGTCTCTCTCTCTCTCTCTCTCTCTCTCTCTCTCTCTCTCTCTCTCTCTCTCTCATATATAATACATACACTCACTATCCGTTATGCTTCGTCTAAGGGAATTCATTTCTTGAACGTGCTCTCTCTTTTGCTATGCGATGTGTCACGACCTGACTCTTTGCAAAAGAATAATTTTCACGTGGAACTTGAAGAATGAATCATAGTAGAATTTCACCTCGCCGTATGATTTTGTGCCATCTCACTTAGATGGCATGAAACATGCATTGCTGACAGAAAAATTGTCCAGGGAAACTGAAGTGATTGTTGAGATATTACCAGGTTTAGATGAGGCTTCAACTTTTATCAGCAGGAAAGCCACTTGCCTCTTTTTTTTTCGGGCACGTTGACCCAGGCCTTGGAGAAACGGAAGAACTGGATTATATCAAGAAGGGCGGAAAGAACAGAGCTCAAGAATATTAGTGCCATTCTACAGTAATAGCGTGGAGTGAGAGATGTGTATTTCTAGTGATAGGAGTTCACTCTCGACATGGTTCGGAAGTCACGTCAAGCCGATGGTTCCGTTGCTGAATAACCACTGGTTCCGTGCAACGTAAAAGCACCATACAAACAAAATTCCACAGTAATCTGTCTTTATGAAGCCGTTTTATTAAAAATAAAGCTAAACAGATATATGACTTTGGTTTTGTTTCTCCATTTTAAGAGTTATGCTAAAAATGAATGTATTTTCCAATTGGTGCGATATAAAACTCAGGAACCCATAGTTAGTAGCCAAATAGATTGTTTGAGAACTTTACATGAGCAGCAGCTTAAGGCTTCATTGAAGTAAGAAGTAACCACAGAAGAATCTGTAAATTGTGAATTGTAGTGATAAAGTCCTAAATACCTGACCCACACTTCTTTTGTATTTAGGAACTTGACGGTCTGATGCAAACACAGCAACAGGTTGTAATGACACCTGAAAGTTAGCATTGTAAATAGACGTTTAAAGAGAGTGTATCAAAGGTTACGACAAAGAAGCTGTATCTTCCTTCGTAGGGGGATCGTGCCGTCAGTGGACCTCAAGCGGTGCACTGTAGGCATTACTTAAGGTTCTTTCCAGCGTGCCTTCGGCCCTAGCTGCAACCGCTTTCAATCCTTTCACTGTACCTCCTTTCATATTCTCTTTCTTCATCTTACTTTCCACCCTCTCCTAATACTTGATTCATAGTGCAACTGTGAGGTGTTCCTCCTGTTACATCTTTGTAACCTTTAACTGTCAATGTCCGTTTCAGCTCAGAATGACCTCATAGATCCCAGTGCTTGGCCTTTGGACTGAATTCTATACTCATTCATTTTTACTATACCTTCAATCCTATTCTCTTTCTTCCATCTTACTATCCGCCCTCTCCTAATAATTGCTTCAACATTATTCTCAGGGCTGAATGACCTCATTGGTCCAAGCAATTGGCATTTGACCTACATTTCATATTCCAGTTCCAGTCCTTACACTCACCGGATGCAACATGGAGGCTGGTCCTCTTTCCAGTAGATCGAAATCCTTTCTCCTAAGATAGAAAGGAAACTGGAGGATGGTGGAATATTATTATTATTATTATTATTATTGTACTTAGGAAGCAGACCCTCTCTCAAGCATACTTTATTAAAAGTAATGGCTACTTCAGCAGCGTTACACTTGTAGAGATTCTTCTCTATTTTGCGAATAGCGGCTTTTTCCGTGCTACTTAAACAGGCTAGTAGAGCGCCTATAGAGGTCATGGTCAAATACAGGGTCAAAGGGTCACAGGGTCATGACCCTGTATTTGACCATGACCTCTATAGGCGCTCTACTAGCCTGTTTAAGTAGCACGGAAAAAGCCGCTATTCGCAAAATAGAGAAGAATCTCTACAAGTGTAACGCTGCTGAAGTAGCCATTACTTTTAATAAAGTTATTATTATTATTATTATTATTATTATTATTATTATTATTATTATTATTAGCTCTCATAGAGTTGGCCTGAAGGATTTGTTTTTACTTTTATTTGTTGATTAATATATAATTTTGTCCTACGAAGAATAGAGCAATTATGGGAATCATCCTACTATCACACACACACACACACTCGCACCGCCGCCAGACGGATCACTATGTACCTCCCTGGAAATTAATTATCGCCACCCGCTGTTGTGTCTGCGACGATTGGATGGATGGCAGAGGAGGAGGAGGAGGAAAGGTAGAATGGCTGTGTAGCAGAGATGGAACATACATTTAGGCCCCCCCTCCCATATCCCTCTCCCCACTTCACCTCCCTCATCCTTAATCCTTCCCCCCCTTCCCCCCTCCCATCCATTATCGCATGTACTACATCCAACTATAGGTGAAGGCTCCCGATACCTTTCTCAAAAATTATTAAAGCACTGGGGGATGTAAAACTCACTCTCTCTCTCTCTCTCTCTCTCTCTCTCTCTCTCTCTCTCTCTCTCTCTCTCCACGGCGCGTATTTTCCAGAAAGAGTACATTGGCGGATGAGGCATTTACCTTCCAATTCAGACCTTTTCAGTAAATGGCTGAGAAAACGTTTTATAGAAGGTGGACTACATATTTTCTTTTTAAATATTGCTCTATCGAGATGCTGCTGAACAAAGACATGATTCTTACCCCTTGACAATTTGTCTGTTATTACTTGAGTTTTTTTTATTTTATTTTATTTTTTTTAAGGATAGTTACCTTTCTTTTTATTTCGTTAGTGTTACCGCAGGGTTTGCTTTGCAATGTGAAATTATAAGTATGTATGTAACTTTATGTGCAGTATATATGTGCATATATATATTTATATATATATGATATATATATATATTATATACATACATACATATATATATACATATATATGTATATATATATATATATATATAAATATATAATAAATTCATATAATATATATATATATATA
>NC_087213.1:4291407-4323907 GCF_015104395.2 Macrobrachium nipponense | reverse complement strand
CTGTTCGCTTTTTTTGTACAAATTTTTACCGACGAAATGATGATAATTTTTTCTCATTCATCTCTGACGAATATGTCTGCACGATTTCATCACAGGCAATTGTAGTAGGAATTACCTAAGAAAATGTTTGACTTTTTCTTAATTTTTTTTTTTTCCATTCTCCCTGCTTTGAATGAGAAGAGAATAAAGGATTGAGCGCACGATAAAAATCAAATGCCTTGAAAATGAACGAAGCTAATTGTAAACTGTAACTCCAGAAGGAGATAAATATACAAGGCATCTATACTGTTGCTTCAATTACTCACCGGATCTATGCATAGACTTCGTGACACCTATGCAAGACTCGGTTGCTTTTGTTTATAGTCGCTTTTATTTAGAATTCCTTGACCTTACTGGAGGCTATAAACGATGACTTGAAAAAGCAAATGGATAGATGGCGTTTGTTGTGGTTCTTGGAACGTTGCACCTCGAGGAATCAAGCAAATCCTATTATTGTGAAGGTAAACAAGCAAATGTTGGATGGAACCAAACGCGCAGGCGCGCCACTCTCGTGTGTGACGTCATTTGACGTTGGACATGCGTTTCGTGTTGTACGACAAGGCTCTCTTTTGATTGGAGGGGACACGAAAACACTCCGGTTTCAGGTCTGTGTTGTGTTTTGTGTGCGTGTTTGCTTGCTGGCATGTGCCCGTTTTGGGCAATTGGGTAGGAAGATGGGGCATTAAGTTGAAAATGGATGGTGTAATTCTGATGTCGTTTTATGTAAAACAGAATTTCATGGAGATTGCTCTTGGAATAGCTGAAGCAGCTTATAAGAAATAAAAAAGGTCCCTAAAAAATGCTCTCTCTCCTCCTCTCCTCTCTCTCTCTCTCTTCTCTCTCTCTCTCTCTCTCTCTCTCTCTCTCTCTCTCTCTCTCTCTCTCTCTCTCAGACGTAAATGGAATTCTGATCTGTTGTTTTATGAAAAACTGAAATTAATGACGATGGCTCTTGGAGTAATTGAAGTAGCTTATAAGAAATAAAAATGTCCTCTCTCTCTCTCTCTCTCTCTCTCTCTCTCTCTCTCTCTCTCTCTCTCATTTATACTTAACGTTGTGTTATAGCAGCAGCATTTCAATAAGGAACTGTAAAACCGGCCAGGGTTGATAATTTCAATTTAAAGAAAGACACTAACAATCTGTTCAATTAAGTATATCTTAGCTTAACCAGACCACTGAGCTGATTAGCAGCTCTCCTTGGGCTGGCCCGAAAGATTAGATACTTTTACGTGGCTAGGAACCAGTTGGTTACAAAGCAACGGGACCTTCAGCTTATTGTGGGATCCGAACCACATTATATCGAGAAGTGAATTTCTAATCACCAGAAATAAACTCCTCTGATTCCACGTTGGCAGAGCCGGGCGCGAGCTGCGCTACCAAATCGGTAGGCGAGCATTTCAACCCCACTCTTCCAACGAGGAACTACAACCATGTTCAGTACAGTCTGCAATAAAACGGAGCCCAACCAGCTCTCGTGAAGTCACACCAAGTTTCTCCAGCACAATTGAGTTTGCTGTACAGCGTATAATGCCTTATGAAGCTTTCACCCACGGCCTGGTGGATGCCTTTCCATTTACGTTGCCGGACGCACGATCATGGTTAACTTTAACCTTAAATAGAATTAAAACTAATGCGGCTAGAGGCTTGCAATTTGGTATGTTTGATGATTGGAGGGTGGATGATCAACATACCAGTTTGCAGCCATCTAGCCTCAGTAGTTTTTAAGACCGGAGGACGGACAGGAAAAGTTCCAACAGAAAAAGTGGAAATGGACAGACAAAGCCATCTCAATAGTTTTTCTTTTACAGAAAACTAAAAATGGAACTGTCTGTTTTAAGGGTAATATGATGACATGCATTTACAGGAGAGGGTCAGACCTCGACTGCTGACGAAGGGATAAAATATAGATTCTTTTCTTTGTCATTCCCAGTCCTCTGCAGTTATTTTCAGCGTAGAGGAAATGAAATCTCAAAATGCGCAGACTTTGTCGAGTAAATCGAATTGAAAAGGATGTTGAAATTCTTTACTCGGATGTTGTGATGTTCGGAAAGAGAATAAAGGAAAACTATTTGTTTTTCAGACAATATAAAAGACCCTAGAATACAACACAATTAAATAGTCTTTGTTTTCGTTATAAAAGTACTGGATCGTTATAGGCTTATAAAAAGTCAATGGTTTCGCTTTTAGAGAATTGAATTTATAATTATGATGAGCCGAAAAAGAAACGAATCATAGGCAATAAAGACTGAATGATTTCTTTAAGAAAAAACTGAATCATTATCTTATCTATAAAGCTGGCTGTCAGACTATGTATGTATGTATATGTATGTTTGCTATAGACAGCGAAACTGCTGGACCAAATCGAACGAAGGTCGGTTAATAATATGTCAATTTTATTGGGGATCGTTTTAGCTAGGAACCGTTTTGATTCGGATATCCGACCGAAGATCAGGCTATGATAACTTCTTTATTATTATCCATAGAGAAAAATGAAAGCATTAGTCTGATAGGGCTTTTCACGAGGATTTCAAATATAATCTCACTTTTCTTCTACGATGAAAAATAACGATGATATTACGGTTGAGACAATGCCGGCCTACGTTTCCCCGCTGCCAACTATAGTAGATTCACATCACCGGTGCATCTTATGTCTAGGCCGGTCCCCTACGACGCTCATGATTGGCTGTTGATAAGCAAATCACGGGGCTGGAAACTCTCAGTCTCTCTCAAGAGTTCACATAGGCAGGATGTATGTTCCACCTCTTCTGTGGGATACGTCTTTCAATAGCATCCGTCAGGAGAGGTGGAACATAGATCCTGCCTATATAAACTCTCGAGAAAGACTGAGAGTTTCCAGCCCCGTGATTGGCTTATAAACAGCCAGTCAGGAGCGTCCTAAGGGACTGGCCTAGACATCACATGCATGGTTTATGTGAATCTACTATACCACCTGGGGATCAATTGCCCATAAGTGCATTTGATGCCCCGGGGGCTAGTACTAAACATGGTGAAACAGTGTAGATGAGTTACTGCTTTGTCGTGTTTAGCACAAACCCTCGGTGATCAAATCTGTCTTAGGGAATTGGTCATTTCACATATTCCCTAGAGATTTCGTGAAAATCACTAATTTTACCTAGGTTTATTTATAATATATTATATATATATATATATATATATATATATATATTTATATATATATATATATTATTCGAGCTACAAATGTCCTTGAAATATCTAATTCGCTCTACCTCGGAATTAATTATATTTTCATATATGTCAACCGAAGGGGATTTTTTTTTTTTTTAGTTGATAATAATTTCGTCCTCTCGTGGGTTCGAACCACCGCCCAGCGGACAGAGGAGAAATCAGGACTTGAGTGACGTTATTAATATCAACTAAAAAAAAATCCCCTTCGGTTTACATATATGAAAATATATTAATTCCGAGGTAGAGCGAATTAGATATTAAAGTGTATTTGTAGCTCGAATAATTTATATATACACCTATATTATATATATGTACATAGCATCACGTTTTATATTGTTCGTGATCAAGTTATTCATATATATATATATATATATATATATATATATATATATATATATATATATATATATATATATATATTTATATATATACATATATATATATATATATATATATTATATATATATATATATACATATATAAATATGAGCATTCTCGTACTGAGACACGTCACCCAATCAAAACCCGCGTATACAAACACACACACACACACACACACACACACGGGAACCCAATTCGAATACGGTTCGCTTCCATAAATCTCCATTTCTCGTGGGACTCCTCAATTAGGACTGAATAGAACGAGGGTTAATTTGCCCTCTGGCCGAAAGTCCCAGAGTACGAACTGATTACTGATACGAGCGTGGTCAGCTCCTGATTGTCCTTCGCTCTTTGAAGGATTCGGTCATATCCTCGGCTCTGGATTCCTGAGATGATGATTGAAAGGGGTAGTTTTCTGCGAGGGAGGGTTAATAAATCCGTCGGGTAGCTTGCAATCCTGTCTGCGCGCGCATGTGTTCCTGTTCAGCAGCTATATAAAGGGTGAGTTTGGTACAATACCTGTGTGTGTTGTGTATGTATGTGTTCGTGTAAACAGTACAAGGACGCTTCCGTATTTATTCAGCAGTTGCAAATTGATTTAACAGCATACCTGCGTTTGTGTGTGTTTGTGTAAATATGTTTGTGTAAATGAGAAAGAAATAAACATCTTTTCATGTGTAAATATGTTTGTGTAAATGAGAAAGAAATAAACATCTTTTCATATTTATGACAGATGTATCTGGCCAGCTCGGCAGTTCAAGAGTGAATTTGACAACGCGCCTGTGTGTGTGTGTGTGTGTCTGTGTTAGTGTGTGTCAGTGTATGTATGAAGATGAGATACAAGTGAGCATCATGACATGTATAGGATAGGTACGGATCTGTACCTCTAAGGAGTTGATTTAACGGCGTACTTGTGTTTGTGCTTGTGTAAATGAAGAAGAAGTAAACATACATTTATAAGAGTATAAGAAACATAAGCGTTAAAATTCAGTGCTGAAGTTGAATAGAGACGGAAATATTACAAGATCCTCTTACCAGCTTTCGACACCAGTGGTTATCAGACCAGCTCCTGGTCTTTTAATGATAAGTCCTTGACCTGGCGCATGCGCAGACAGACAAAGAGACGTCAGCGGCTCCTCTACCTCCGCTTATCGTGGAGGTTGGCTTCAGGATTCAAGGATATTGGCAGAGAGGTGGATTTTGGAGTCGATAAAAGGAGAAAGAGAGAAAAGGAGATAGAGAGAGAGAGAGTATGGATGTCCAGATGTGGGTTCCAGCATTTTTTTTTGGGGGGGTGGGCGGTAATTTGGCGCTATACGAAAATCATGCCATCTTTAAGTCTGATGCGTTTGGAGTTTGCTTTGTTGAATTGACACGAAACAAATGAAAGTAGAAAGGATTTCACACTTTATGTGCATGATATTACACGCGCTATGTATATATATAATATATATATATTATATATATATATATATATATATATATATATATATATATATATATATATTTTATAATATATTATATCTATATATATATATATACATATATCTATATATATAATATAGATAATATATATACATACATATATTTTATGAATATTTGTGTATGTGTATATATTATATATATATATATATATATATATATATATATATATATATATATATATATATAATATAATATATATATATATATATACGTATGTGTGTGCGTACCTGCGTGCGCCTCTTACCTTCATCATTGAGCTGAAGAATCCCTTGTTACATTTTTAAAACCCGCTACAGACGGACAATCTAGAACTCGCCGTTTCCTTTCAGTTAACCGTATAGATAGAAAAGAACGGCTCTCCAAACAGTCCTTGACATCAGAACCATCATTAATGTTCAATGAACGATTCAAGTGAACATCTCGGCCGTCGTGTCCTCTTTAACGGTACACGTACCGTCGTCGTCGGGATTATTAAAAGAATGAAAAGAAAAAAAAACGGTCTTCTTATACACCAGTTGAATCATTTTCGAAAAGCGCTTATCTTCAGGATCATGGAATTGGACTTCTGACTTTCGATGTCAAGCCGGATGCGACTATAGATGGTCGGATCATCTCTCTCTCTCTCTCTCTCTCTCTCTCTCTCTCTCTCTCTCTCTCTCATCTTACATTTGGAGCGTGGGATTCACTGCGGATGGTCAGTCCTTCTCTCTCTCTCTCTCTCTCTACTTCGTTCTCAACACTATGTGGGTTCGACTATGGTCGAAGCATCATCAGCATCTCTCTCTCTCTCTCTCTCTCTCTCTCTCTCTCTCTCTCTCCTGTTCTTCCTTTTCATCAAGCAGGTGAGTTTGACTGCGTATGGTCAGAGCCTCTCTCTCTATCTCTCTCTCTCCTCTCTCTTTTACCATTCTTCCTTTTTCCTTTTATCCAAGTATGGAGGGGCTTGACTGCGGGATGGTCAGAGCTCTCTCTCTCTCATCACTCCTTCTTTCTCTTTCTCTCTCCTCTTCCTCTTCTCTCTCTCTCTCTCTCTCTCTACTATTCTTCCTTTTCATCAAGCATGTGGGCTTGATTGTGGATGACAGAGCATCTATCCATCTCTCTCTCTCTCTCTCTCTCTCTCTCTCTCTCTCTCCTTCACTCGTCTCTGTGTCGGCTCCAGTCCCCAATCACAACAGCGGCTACGATAATTAATCTGTGACGAGGTAGCAATCCATCAGATTGCGGGAGTGTGTTTGATGGTACGATGATTCCCAATTTGCCTCTTTTGAATAATTGTTGTTAGTCCACTGATTTGTTTTCGATTACACTGGTGATAGATTACTACGATGTATCAGATTGCCGTCCCTCCCCCACCCCCCACACCCCCCCCTTCTAGTTTTCAAGGTCGATGTGTTTTTATAAAGATAAAGATTGTGGACATCTATACTGTCGTCATTCTCTTTTTGCCAATATAGTCTTGCAAATGGTTCTCGCGTTTCAATTTCGGAGTTCGAATCCCGGCTCGGCCAACGCGGAACCAGAGTAATTTATTTCTGGTGATAGAAATTTCTTGTTATAGTGTGGTTCGGATCCCACAATAAGCTGTAGGTCCCGTTGCTAGGTGACCAATTGGTTCCTAGCCACGTAAAAATATCTAATCCTTCGGGTCAGCCTTAGGAGAGCTGTTAAACAGCTCAGTGGTCTGGTGAAACTAAGATATACTTAACTTTTCAATTTCAGAAAGCTCTTTTCATTGTCATTACCTTTTACTGTTTTTCTAAAAATGAATTTACAGAAATGAAGAAATGCATAAGCGACTTAATGAAGCAATTGTTTAATGTTTTGAAACTTCTGAATAATTGAATGTCGAGTTGCATTTTCATAAAGTTATTTTTCTGTTGTTGTTATGCCGCAATATTTTTCTAAATATTAATTTCCAGTAATAAAGAATCGTACAATCGACGTATTTCTTGATGAGAATGTGTTAAGGCAATGGGCAACAGATGTATAAGTGGATATGTATTAAAATAAATGGGGATGATAACCTTAGAGCTTGGTCGAAAACACGCCCGATGATGACCGAATTCCGGAGAGATGAGGTTTATATGTTCAGAATCTTTTTCGAAAATGTTGTAAACAGGTTTTTTTTTTTTTTTTTTTTTTTTTTTTTTTTTTTTTTTAACTCACAGAGATTTCAGGAAGCTTGTTTGCGCCGAGTTTTCAGGAGATCGTTTGCATAAATCAAATGTTTGGTGGCTTTTTTTATAATATTAGATTTCTGGGGCAGTATACTACGGCTCTAATTATCTAAAGTTGATCTTATATTCTTTCTTGATAACTGATTAGTTTGACTATAAAGATAAGCAACCCCAACTGATGTCCTTCATTGTATAGGAACCAATTTCTGGACCTCTTTCATGTCAATTTTTGGTTTACAGAACCTTAAATTTCAAGACCCGTAAGGGGGTAGTGCCGTCAGTACGCCTCTGGTGGTGCACTGTAGACAATGCTTCAGGATGCACAAACAGAGACTGATGCATGAGAGAGAGAGAGAGAGAGAGAGAGAGAGAGAGAGAGAGAGAAATTCATTTTAACGTACCTCCGTTCATATTCTCATTTTTCCATCTTACTTCCCACCCTCTCCTAGTAATTTCTCCATAGCGCAACTGAAAGGTTACCCCCTTGTTTCACGTTTAAAACATTTTTACAGCTCCTCAGTGGCGTGCGTGGTCGGTATGGTGTCGGCGTGCCATCTCAGTGGCCGCGAGTTCGATTCCAGGGCATTCCACTGAGGAGTGAGAGATGTGTATTTCTGGTGATAAAAGTTCACTACCCGACGTGGTTCGGAAGCCACGTAAAGCCGTTGGTCCCGTTGCTGAATAAACAACTGGTTCCATGCAACGTAAAAACACCTTACAAACAAACAAAGCATTTTTACTCTCAATTTCCCCTCTCTGCGCTGAATGACCTCATCACAGGTCCCAGGGTTTGGCCTCTGCCTCAATTTTGTATTCTAAAGATGCGTCCACACGGTCGAACAATATCCGACGTACAAACATTGTTACCATATCATAGGCGAAGCAGGATGACGTCATGAGCGTTGAAACGATGGAAGTAGATCTGGCTACAAACAGTAGTGCCAGATGAGGTTGTATACCACTGATTTTACTCTGCTCACAAGGCAAAGACCGACAGACAATTGTTGATTGGTAACATTGTGTGTCCGTCGGACATTGTTCGACCGTGTGGTTTACAGAGCTTGTGAGAGAGGCATCTCATTCCTGTGAATTACCTCAGGTCTTGGCAATATCTGCGCCAACTTGAAAGGTCGATGACGTAATCACAATCAACATTACACTTACTGACTTTTCATTTATGACCAGATCCACATCTTCAAGTGATTGTGACTTACTTATGTTTGTCTCTCTCGTAGTAGCCATCTTGCTTGGTGAGACGTACCCGCGTGAAGTCACAATAATCAACAGATATCACAAGTTTAACATACGACTGGAATTTGAGAATATCTAGAAGTGTTCGTGAACTATCGGTGATAAGATTAGTGTGAAAAAAAAATAGTAGGATAAAGCGTCTTCTAAGTTAGTTTATCAAGTGAATACTATAATCAGAACAAGATGGCAGTAAGTTCCAACTGCGGGAAAGGTGGCGTAATTTGGCGTGTCTAGCAGATTCGCAATACGATGAGGTAGCAGGAAGGGAACTGGCATTTCTCATCTATGAAATCAGCAACAGTCCTAACCAAAAAGATACAAAAGCATTCATAGATATATTAGAAGGATATAATCCTTCAAACTGGAACAAATCTAATGAAAACATCTTGAAAATAATTGAAGAAGTTCCAAATAAAATCCAAGTGGTCAAGAGACTCATAAAGAAAATATACATAAACCAACATATTCCGACAAAGAAAATGAAATAAGGTGAATCTTGTGAATATACTAATGATGCATTAGGAAAAAAGAATGCCAAAAGCATGCAAAACTGTGTAAGGTTTGGTATAGCATAGTCAATCCACAAAACCTAATCAGAAAATGTGCTGCATGCAACATTCCGACCCATCCACAGTGTGCTGAGGTAATACAAGATTTGAGAAAAGATACAAGAATTTTTTGTTCAACATGTCTATCATGGATAGACAATGTTATTAAATCAAGATTGAATGTACAAATAGTTGAGGATGAAGAAGAAGAGGAAGGAGGAAGAAGAAGAAGAAGAAGAAGAAGAGGAAAACGGAAGAGAAGTAAAACAAAAATGAAATGACAGAAAAAAATAAGGAAAACAAAGAACAAGATAAAAGTATGGATGCAGAGATACTCATTGATACTACATATGAGGCAATAAAGCAAGCATACCTACGAAGAAATAAATTACGATATGACAACAGAAAAGCAAATCCCGAAGAGGCTCTACCCAGATCTATACAATGACGGGAAAGAGGAAAAAATAGACAGAAAGACAAAATCTGCAACCTTTTGAAAAGAGGGAATTGCAGATTTGGAGAAAGATGTTACTACAAACATCCTAAGATATGTCAAAACTATGAAATATATGGTAAATGTGCATACTTAGATGGATATGGGGATGATTGCAGAGATCTGCATCCAAAAATATGTAAAAACCTAAAAGAAGGAAAAGGATGTAAGTTCGACAAAAAATGCAAATATATGCACCCTGTAGCCATGAATCATAATCAAATAAATAACCAAACAAGTAATAAAATCCAAAATAAGAAGAAAACAAATAAAGAGAAGAAATCAAGAATATCAGGTAAAAGAGAAAAGCAAACCACCAATGAGATATGCAGAGGTGTCAGCAAAGAATTTCAAAGCATCAGCTCCGAAATTCTACTCAAGAGATAATAACTGTATTTATTATGCAAGAGGATATTGCAGAAACGGAGAAAATTGCAGATCAGACACAAAATGAATAATTATGATGAAGGAAGATCAAATATTATGGAAAAGTTGGATTTTTTAATGTCAGAATTTCTGGGAAATGAAAAAAAGAAAAAACAACAACATACCAGAACAGGAAAGAGACATGGGAAAATCCTTATTACTACCAGTATTAAATGAAGGAGAAAACACGCAAACCATCATAGTGATGAATGCGCAGGGTTTAGTTACGAGTAACTCAAAAAGAAAAAAACAGAGAGTACTTAGAAGAACTAACCCAAAATGAAAAGAAAATAGATATAATGAATATAAGTGAAACCTGGTATTCCCAAGAGACTGGGAATGATGATCAAATAAAAGGGTTCCAAACTTATAGATCAGATAGAAAAAATATGGAATAACAAGGTTGGGGAACCGCAATATATGGGAAAGACACAAAAAAAAAGGAAAAATATATGAGAAATATAGTAACTCAGAATGTGAACTAATAGCGGTAGAATTTGAAATCTGAAAAAATTGATGAACATAGTAAAAATAATTATAGACCTCCTAATACTAAAGAGTTTGACTTAATAATTGAAAAATTGGATGATATATGTAGAAATCACAAGGACTGGACTATTCTCCTATATGGTGACTTCAACTTTCCTTTCGTAGAATGGAAGAACGAATAGGAGATTGTGGTTGTACTTATACATATAAAAAAAGAGAGTAATAGTAGTGCAGAAGATAAGAGGCAATTTGAAAAGCTATTAGATATGCTACTAGAATACAACATTCAACAAATAAATCACCTGCCAACAAGAAAGGAAAATACTTTAGACCTAGTATTTGATGAACGAGATGAATTATGTTAAAGAAAAAATAGTTTATAATGCGAGTATTTCAGACCATAATGTCATAGAATTAACAGTTCATTCCAAAGCAAGTGAAAATAGAGATAAGCAAGAAATGAAAAAGTGGGAAGGATATGGAAAAATACAACTTCTACAGTAAAAATATAAAGGTCAGAAATTAATGAAGAATTAAACAAAGATTGGGATAACAATTTTCGTAAGTGATGACATAAGGGTAAATACGGAGATATTATATAAAAATATTGGAGATAATAGTGGAAAAATATATACGAGAAGAAAGTAAACATCATTCATGCATACCAAGAGACAGAAGAACAATCTTGTTCCAGAAAATCAGAAAGTGGAAAAAAAGGTCTTGCAAAAGAAAAAAATGCATGGAAAGTTATAGAACTAAAAAGTAAGATAGAAAATGCAGAAAAAAAAGATTATACAATCAAAAGAAAATGAAAAACGGGACTTGGAAGAAAAAACCCTATTAAATATCAAGCAAAAACCCCAAACTATTATACTCATATGCGAAGAAGATGAATAAAAGAAGAATAGAAATAGGCCCTCTGAGAATTGAAGGGAGATAACGAATGAAAAAAAAGGAAATTTGCAAACATACTGGCAGAACGATATAAGAGAGAATTCACCCTAGAATAGATAATGAAGATAATGATATAGAAGTAAGGGATGAAAATAGTGAATATTTAGCTGACATAGATATTAATGAAGCTGATATTGTGCAGGCTATTAATGAAATTAAAAATGGAGCTGCTGCAGGGCCTGATGGAATTCCTGCTATTTTGTTAAAGAAAGTAGTTCATTCTATCGCAAAGCCACTTGCAATATTATTAAGACAAAGTGTAGATACAGGAAAGATATATGATGAGCACAAATTAGCGTATATTACCCTCCCCACTTTCAAAAGTGGATCAAGACTAGAGGCAAGTAATTATAGGCCTGTGAGTCTAACATCACATATAATGAAAGTGTATGAAAGGGTAATGAAGAAAAATATTATGAAACATTTAATAAAAAATAATTGTTTAATAAAGGACAACATGGTTTCGTACCCGGAAAAAGTACACAAAACCCAACTGTTAGTCCACCGTGAAAACATATTCAAAAATATGAAAAGCAGGAAATGAAACAGATGTGTTTATTTTAGACTTTGCAAAAGCTTTTGATAAAGTAGACCATAATATATTAGCGAAGAAAATTAGAAAACACAATATCGTGGATAAAAGTAGAAGATGGTTTAAAAGAATTTTTACACAACAGAAAACAGATAGTTATTGCAAACGACGAGAAATCGGATAAAAAGAAGCCAAGGTAATATCCGGTGTGCCGCAAGGTACGGTGTTAGCTGCAATACTGTTTGTTATTATGATTGAAGACATAGACAATAAAGTTAAGGATTCGGTAGTGAGTAGTTTCGCAGATGACACAAGAATAAGTAGAGAAATTACTTGTGATGAAGATAGGAACGCTCTACAAAGAGACCTTAACAAAGTATATGATTGGGCAGAGTAATAGGATGGTATTTAACTCTGATAAATTTGAATCAATAAATTATGGAGACAGAGAAAGAAAAGCTATATGCATATAAGGGGACTAATAATGAGACCATCACAAATAAGGAAGCAGTTAAAGACTTGGTGTGATGATGAATAGGAACATGTTATGCAATGATCAAATAGCAACTCTGTTGGCAAAATGTAAAGCAAAAAATGGGAAGTGTTTTTACGGCACTTCAACAAGAAAAGCTGAACACATGATTATGCTTTATAAAACATATGTTCGTAGTCCACTTGAATATTGCAATATGATATGGTACCCACACTATCAAAAAGGATATTGCACAAATAGAGAGTGTACAAAGGTCCTTTACAGCTAGAATAGAAGAAGTTAAGGACCTAGACTACTGGGAAAGACTACAATTCTTAAAATTATATAGTCTGGAAAGGAGAGAGAACGCTACATGATAATTCAGGCATGGACAGATAGAAGGAATAGCAGAAAATATCATGGTGGAACTAAAAATATCAGAAAGAGCAAGCAGAGGTAGATAATAGTGCCCAAAAATATACCAGGAAAAATAAGGAAAGCACACAGGACATTAATCCACTACGCACCAGCATCGATAATGCAGCGTCTATTCAATGCGTTGCCAGCTCATCTGAGGAATATATCAGGAGTGAGCGTAGATGTGTTTAAGAATAAGCTCGACAAATATCTAAACTGCATCCCAGACCATCCAAGATTGGAAGATGCAAAATATACCGGAAGATGTACTAGCAACTCTCTGGTAGACATTAGAGGTGCCTCACACTGAGGGACCTGGGGCAACCCGAACAAGAGTAAGGTAAGGTAAGGTCATTAAGGAACAGGTGCGAATGTCACTGCGGATGGACTGCAGATGACTTTGACACTTTCGTCACTCAGTCGAAATGACTTGACAAGACACTGAACGTAACTCTGGAGAAAAGAGGAATGCATTAATGCTGGCAGGTTTTTGAATTCTGTGCCAGGTGGGAGTTTGATGGTCGTGTTGCGGAACAATGCTAAAGATAGAGGGATTTTATATGAGATTTTACGTCTCTCTCTCTGTCTGTCTCTCTCTCTCTCTCTCTCTCTCTCTCTCTCTCTCTCTCTCTCTCGTAGAGTTATCTTATAAAACAGGTTTTAATTTTTTTTCTCTCTCTCTCTTGTAGAGTTATCTTATAAAAGAGGTTTTAATTTCTCTCTCTCTCTCTCTCTCTCTCTCTCTCTCTCTCTCTCTCTCTCTCTCTCTTGTAGAGTTATCTTATAAAACAGGTTTTAATTTCTCTCTCTCTCTCTCTCTCTCTCTCTCTCTCTCTCTCTCTCTCTCTCTCTCTCTCTCTTGTAGAGTTATCTCATAAAACTCTCTCTCTCTCTCTCTCTCTCTCTCTCTCTCTCTTGTAGAGTTCTCATAAAACAGGTTTCTCTCTCTCTCTCTCTCTCTCTCTCTTTATCAAGTGAATACTGTAAATCAGAACAAGATGGCAGTAAGCTCCAACTGCGGAAAAAAATGGCGAGATTTAGCTTGCTTGGCAGATTCGCAATACGATGAGGTAGCAGGAAGGGAACTGGCATTTCTGATCTATGAAATCAGCAACAGTCCTAACCAAAAAGATACAAAATCATTCATAGATATATTAGAAAGGATCAATCCTTCAAACTGGAACAAATCAAATGAAAACATCTTGAAAATAATTGAAGAAGTTCCAAATAAAATCCAAGTGGTCAAGAGATCTATAAAGAAAATATACATAAACCAACATATTCCGACAAAGAAAATGAATAAAGTGAACTTGTGAATATCCTAATTGATGCATTAGGAAAAAGAATGCCAAAAGCATTGTAAAAACTGTGTAAGGTGTGGTATAGCATAGTTAATCCACAAAACCTAATCAGAAAATGTGCTGCATGCAACATTCCGACCCATCCACAGTGTGCTGAGGTAATGCAAGATATGAGAAAGACACAAGAATTTTTTGCTAACATGTCTACCATGGATAGACATGTTATTAAATCAAGATTGAATGTACAAATAGTTGAGGATGAAGAAGAAGAAGAAGAGGAAGAAGAAGAAGAAGAAGAAGAAGAAGAAGAGGAAAACGTAAGAGAAGTAAACAAAACTGAAATGACAGAAAAAGATAAGGAAAAACAAAGAACAAGATAAAAGTATGGATGCAGAGATACTCATTGATACTACATATGAGGCATATAAAGCAGCATACCTACGAAGAAATAAATTACGATATGACAGCACAAAAGAAAATGCCGAAGAGGCTCTACCCAGATCTACACAATGACGGGAAAAAGAGGAAAAAAATATACAAAAAAGACAAAGTCTGCAACCTTTTTGAAAAGAGGGAATTGCAGATATGGAGGAAAAATGTTACTACAAAACATCCTAAGGTATGTCACAACTATGAAATATATGGTAAAAATGTGCATACTTAGAATGGATATGAGGATGATTGCAGAGATCTACATCCAAAAATATGCAAAAACCTAAAAGAAGGAAAAGGATGTAAGTTCGACAAAATGTAAATATATACACCCTAGCCATGAAAAATAATCAAATAAATAACCAATCAAGCAATAAAATCCAAAATAAGAAAGAAACAAATAAAGAGAGGAATGAAGAATATCATTGGTAAAAGAAAAAAGCAAGCCATCAACGAGATATGCAAGAGGTGCCAGCAAAAAATTTCAATGCATCAGCATCCAAGATTCTACTCAAGAGATTAATAACTGTTTTTTTTATTATGCAAGGGGATATTGCAGATATGGAGAAAATTGCAGATTCAGACACAAAATGAATAATTATGATGAAGGAAGAACAAAAATATTATGGAAAAGTTGGATTTTTTAATGTCAGAATTTCTGGAAATGAAAAAAAAGAACAACATACCAGAACAGGAAAGAGACATGGGAAAATCCTTATTATTACCAATATTAAATGAGGAGAAAACACGCAAACCATCATAGTGATGAATGCGCAGGGTTTAGTTTACGAGTACTCAAAAAGAAAAATAGAGTACTTAGAAGAACTAACCCAAATTGAAAAGAAAATAGATATAATGAATATAAGTGAAACCTGGTATCCCAAGAGACTGGGAATGATGATCAAATAAAAGGGTTTCAAACTTATAGATCAGATAGAAAAAATAGGAATCAAGGGGGAACCGCAATATATGGGAAAGACAAAAAACAAAAGGAAAAATATATGAGAAATATAGTAACTCAGAATGTGAACTAATAGCGGTAGAGAATTTGAATCTGAAAAATTAATGAACATAGTAATATATAGACCTCCTAATACTAAAGAGTTTGACTTCATAATAGAAAAAATTGGATGATATTATGTAGAAATCACAAGGACTGGACTATTCTCCTATCTTGGAGACTTCAACTTTCCTTTCGTATATGGGGAAAGAACGAATAGGAGATTGTGGATGTACTTATGCATATAAAAAAGAGAGTAATAGTAGTGCAGAAGATAAGGGCAATTCGAAAAGCTATTAGATATGCTACTAGAATACAACATTCAACAAATAAATCACCTGCCAACAAGAAAGGAAAATACTTTAGACCTAGTATTTGTGAACGAGATGAATTATATTAAAGAAATAATAGTTTATAATGCGAGTATTTCAGACCATAATGTCATAGAATTAACAGTCCATTCCAAAGCAAGTGAAAACAGAGATAAGCAAGAAATGAAAAAGTGGGAAGGATATGGAAAATACAACTTCTACAGTAAAAAATATAAAATGGTCAGAAATAAATGAAGAATAAACAAAGATTGGGATAATATTTTCGTAAGTGATGACATAAAAGGTAAATACGGAGATATTATATAAAAATATTAGAGAAAATAGTGGATAAATATATACCGAAGAAGAAAAGTAAACATCAGTCATGCATACCAAGAGACAGAAGGATCTTGTTCCAGAAAATCAGAAAGTGGAAAAAAGGTCTAGCAAAAAAAAAAAAAATGCATGGAAAGTTATAGAACTAAAAAGTAAGATAGAAAAATGCAGAACAAAAGATTATACAATCAAAGAAAATGAAAAACGAGGGACTTGGAAGAAAAAACCCTATTAAATATCAAGCAAAATCCCAAACTATTATACTCATATGCGAAGAAGATGAATAAAAGAAGAATAGAAATAGGCCCTCTAAGAATTGAAGGGAGATTAACGAATGAAAAAAAGGAAATTTGCAACATACTGGCAGAACGATATAAGAGAGAATTCACCCCTAGAATAGATAATAAAGATAATGATATAGAAGTAAGGGATGAAAATAGTGAATATTTAGCTGACATAGATATTAATGAAGCTGATATTGTGCAGGCTATTAATGAAATTAAAAATGGAGCTGCTGCAGGGCCTGATGGAATTCCTGCTATTTTGTTAAAGAAAGTAGTTCATTCTATCGCAAAGCCACTTGCAATATTATTAAGACAAAGTGTAGATACAGGCAAGATTTATGATGAGTACTAAATTAGCATATATTACCCCTACTTTCAAAAGTGGATCAAGACTAGAGGCAAGTATTATAGGCCTGTGAGTCTAACATCACATATTATGAAAGTGTATGAAAGGGTAATGAAGAAAAATATTATGAAACATTTAATAAAAAATAATTTGTTTAATAAAGGACAACATGGTTTCGTACCCGGAAAAAGTACACAAACCCAACTGTTAGTCCACCGTGAGAACATATTCAAAAATATGAAAAGCGGAAATGAAACAGATGTGGTTTATTTAGACTTTGCAAAAGCTTTTGATAAAGTAGACCATAGTATATTAGCGAAGAAAATTAGAAAACACAATATCGTGGATAAAGTAGGAAGATGGTTAAAAGAATTTTTACACAACAGAAAACAGATAAGTTATTGCAAACGACGAGAAAATCGGATGAAGCCAAGGTAATATCCGGTGTGCCGCAAGGTACGGTGTTAGCTGCAATACTGTTTGTTATTATGATTGAAGACAGGACAATAATGTTAAGGATTCGGTAGTGAGTAGTTTCGCAGATGACACAAGAATAAGTAGAGAAAATTACTTGTGATGAAGATAGGAACGCTCTACAAAAAAAGAGACCTTAACAAAGTATATGATTGGGCAGAGGTAAATAGGATGGTATTTAACTCTGATAAATTTGAATCAATAATTATGGAGACAGAGAAAGAAAGCTATATGCATATAAGGGACCTAATAATGAGACAATCACAAATAAGGAAGCAGTTAAAGACCTTGGTGTGATGATGAATAGGAACATGTTATGCAATGATCAAATAGCAACTCTGTTGGCAAAATGTAAAGCAAAAATGGGAATGTTGTTACGGCACTTCAAAACAAGAAAAGCTGAACACATGATTATGTTTTATAAAACATATGTTCGTAGTCCACTTGAATATTGCAATATGATATGGTACCCACACTATCAAAAGGATATTGCACAAATAGAGAGTGTACAAAGGTCCTTTACAGCTAGAATAGAAAGAAGTTAAAGACCTTGACTACTGGGAAAGACTACAATTCTTAAAATTATATAGTCTAGAAAGGAGAAGAGAACGCTACATGATAATTCAGGCATGGAAACAGATAGAAGGAATAGCAGAAAATATCATGGAACTAAAAATATCAGAAAGAGCAAGCAGAGGTAGATTAATAGTGCCCAAAACTATACCAGGAAAAATAAGGAAAGCACACAGGACATTAATCCACTACGCACCAGCATCGATAAGCAGAGTCTATACAATGCGTTGCCAGCTCATCTGAGGAATATATCAGGACGTGAGCGTAGATGTTTAAGAATAAGCTCGACAAATATCTAAACTGCCATCCCAGACCATCAAGATTGGAAGATGCAAAAAATATACCGGAAGAGTACTAGCAACTCTCTGGTAGACATTAGAGGTGCCTCACACTGAGGGACCTGGGGCAACCCGAACAAGATGTAAGGTCTGTAAGGTCTGTAAGGTCTCTCTCTCTCTCGTAGAGCTATCTCATAAAACAGGTTTCTCTCTCTCTCTCTCTTAAAGATTAAAGATTATCTTATAAAGCAGGTTTTTCTCTCTCTCTCTCTCTCTCTCTCTCTCTCTCTCTCAGGCCCGATTACGAAACCCGGAAGACTTTTACGTTTGATATCTTCAAGCTAATTGACTTTCGTAAGCGTATTTTGAATTTTATGAAAAGCAAAACTTTGATTTTCTCTTGCATTATGGAATACGACTAAAGACAGGCGTTGTAATAATTTTTTTTCCGATGACGCCATTAGAATTATTTTTACATTTGGTATCTTCTAAGTTATTTGACCATGTTAAGTGAATTTGGGAGCTCAAAATTGAAAATTGAATTAGATGATTTTCCGGGAGTTTTGTCGAAGTTTGAAATTAATTAGAGTGAAGGTTGATGAGTGAAAATTCACCTCAAAAATTACCGCGGTAAAAGTAATGAGATCCTGTAAAGTATTATTAACTCCTATCCTTTCTAGTTAAATTTCCCCAGAAGAAAAATGGTGCTTGCTTGAAATTCAAGTACAACCCTCTTCAACAATTCCTCCTGGTCGAATTTTTCCACCATGAATGCACTTCGAGGCGTGTTCCAACATTCCGTAAAGAAAAAAAAAAGTAAATAAAAAAAAAGGAGAGAGGGTAAACTCCAGCCCGGAAACCAGCCGAACTTTCATAACTCATTTAGGAAATTCGGCAGCGGCGGGCTGGTCCAGTTTCTTCCTCTACTTCCTCGGCCCTGGGCGGCGGCGTTAGACGATTGGCCGTTAACAAAGTTGCGTGAGAAAGATGGGAAACTTGGACACGTTCGCGCTACAAATCACATAACCCAATAAAACCGTCGGGTGGGCAATGAGATTACCGGAATACCGGTCTCAGCTGCGATATAGAACAACAAATGCCCGTCGGCCCTTGGCTGAGAAGGCTGAACGTAGCCGAGCGGATGTGATATAGGATACACTCTCGCTGGGTTTTTTTTTTTTTTTTTTTTTTTTGGGGGGGGGGGGGGGGGGGGGGGGGGGGGAGATGGGATCGAACCCAGGTTTTTCAATTGAAATAGAAACGCGATGCCAAACAAGCCACACAAAGTCTTTGTTGGCAGCGGTCTCGTCTTTCAATTAAAGAACCTGGGTTCGATCCTGATGTGAGTAAAAAAATTATATATACGAAGTATATTCATATATATATATATATATATATATATATATATATATATATATATATATATATATTAGGTGTTGAGACATGAAGATAATTATGTACCTCGGTAGCAAATTGACTGTTGTGTCAGTGAGTTTAGAGTAGCGATGAGGGAGAGGGCTGACAACCGCACTGCTAAATAATTGTGGAGAGTCTGAAGAATGAAAAATATAAAATATATATATATATATATATATATATATATAATATATATATTGGACACATACACACACACACACACACACACATATATATAATATATATATATAGATATATATATATATATATATATATATATATATATATATATAATAGATATACCTCCAGGGGATGTCCATGATACGAGAGTAATAATGACAATTTATTCTAAGAAACGTTTCGCACATTAAATTCTCTGTGCATCATCAGTCTGAAAGAACATAAAGACAATTTATAAGTAAAATACAATAAAAGTGCAAAAAACTGGAATTCACATATACTAAAAAGTCTTAAAATTATATAAAAGAACAAAGTAAAAAACAGGTTAAAAGAGACTGCCTAAGACACCAACCGTTCATTGTAAGGAGAGAAGATGGAATGAACTAAGACGCGTTAAAATAAACGACTTCAACTATGCCAGGTACAGAGTTGCTGAGGACGTATTACTGTTGAGGGAGGGAACAAGCCTCTTGATATATAAAGACACAAGGGTAGTTAAATGGTCAGGCTGTTTGACATGGTCTATTATGGAAAACTGTTTTTTTTTTGTACTTCTATTTTGCAATGAGAGGCATGATTCCTGATGTTGGAAAATTCAGGTTGTTTATTCTCTGACCAGTACGAAAGCTGAAGCCCAAGTGAGAGCAATATCTGACCCTTAACAGCCTTCGAGTTGATCCGACGTAAGAGCTCGGACATCCAGGGCATGTAAATTTATATATAACGATGGATCGCATAAAAGGCTGAAGGCGATCTTTATAGTTAAAAAAGGAACCAATTGTGCAGGGATTGCTAGATATGAGCTTAACTTTAAGGCATGGTATCTCATGTTTAATAATTCGTGTGAGGCTGGATGTAAATTTTAAGTCAGAAATATAAGGGATCGTGACATAAAATAGTCTTTTGGGGACATTAAAATTAGGTATTGGTGGCTGTAACAATTTCGTAATTATTTTGTTAATGGTTTATTGAACAATATTGAGTGGATATAAATTAGATTTGAAGAAACCCAACAAAAAAGTAATTTCCATGTGAAATAGTTGCCAAGACGAAGAGATTTCCAGTGCCCTATATTAACCAAAGTATGAATAGTATTAAGTTTAAAAGATTGTTGACATCAGCTCTATTAACCAAAGTATGAATAGTATTAAGTTTAAAAGATTGTTGACATTTCAGTGCTCTATTAACCAAAGTATGAATAGTATTAAGTTTAAAAGATTGTTGACACGAACTATAATAATTGTTAGTCAGTCCAGTAAAAGTACGTTTTCTATAGACTGACATGGAGAACTCGGAGTTAGTTCTGGTAATTTTCAAATCTAAAAAAGGTAAACAATCATCGTTCTCTACTTCCATTGTAAACTTGATATTAGGATGAAAGTTGTTAATATACTCTAAAAAAGAATAACATTGCCATGGGTGTTGAAACAAGGCAAAGGTATCATCAACATATCTACGATATAATGAGGGCTTAAAGTTAGAATCACACCGGTTTAAAAACTCAGACTCCAAATGAGACATAAAAAAATTTGCAAAAATGGGGCCTAAAGGAGAACCCATAGCAACTCCATCGACCTGCGAGTAGAGTCGCTGATTAAATACAAAGATCGAATCTTGCACTACAAGATCGAGTAATTGTTTAAAATTAGCCCGATTAAAACCATGGAAATTTGTATCTTCGTCAATAAATATTTTGTTAAGTATAATGTTGATGGTTTCATTAAGAGGTACGTCGGTAAATAGAGACTCAACGTCAAAACTAACCATATAGTAATCTCCATCTTGTCTGGTAATCAGTTGTTGAAAGTCCTATCCATTTTTTAAAGTGTATTCATTATTACTATATTCAGATAAAAGTCCAGCTACAAATTTTTAGATAGAGAAAGAAGGATTGTTATAAGCAGCCATAATTGGTCTTAAAGGTAGGTCAGGTTTATGAATTTTTGGTTGCCCATAAAGAACACTAAAAGATGAACCAGTGACGAACAGTTGTTGATAAGATATATATATATATATATATATATATATATATATTATATATATATATATATATATATATATATATATATATATATATATATATATATATATATATATATATACATATATAATATATATATATATATATATGTATATATATATATATATACATATATATAAGCGAGTACGAACGCTGCCTATAACTCACCATTATCTTTGGAAGGTATACGAGAGAAAGCCATTCTATACAAAGCAGTAACACCGCCAGGCGAAGGTTGGACATTCCTGAAACAAAGGAGAAGCGGAACAAAGGACAGCGAATAAAAATCGCTCAGAGGTCTCTCCTCATTCACTTAAATAACAAAGGACACAACGACCTCGTACAATTCGCCCTGTGCTTGTTTGTGTGTGTGTGTGTGTGTGTGTGATTGCTCGCTCGCTCGCTCTGTCTTGGCTGTCAGCTGATTTTGACGTTTACGCTCCGTAACGATGACCTTTTGTCAAGGGACGAAGCTGTACTTTTCTCGCTTATTGCCTCGTTGCCGGTTTTGTAAGAGATTGTACGTTCCGGCTGCTTTGTTAAGTAAGTGATGTGTATGCCTGGTATATACATACTGATGTACATACATACATCAATAAATAAATAAATCAAGAAAGAAATGAACAAATATATAAATACATTTCCATAAATATAGATTTGTATTTTATATATGTGTATGTGTGTATTATATGTGTATATTGTGTGAGTGCGTGTAATTATGGATATAAAATCTCTCTCTCTCTCTCTCTCTCTCTCTCTCTCTCTCTCTCTCCTCTCTATATATATATATATATATATATATTATATATATATATATATATATTATATATATTTATATTTTATATATGTGAATATATATGTATATATATGTAATATTTATATATATATATATTATATATATATATATATACTATATATATATTTTTTTTTTTTTTTTTTACCCGTGTTTACCGAAGCAGACAAAAGGTGTACCTTTTCATTTTGTCAAAATGAAACGCGAAAAGGTCTATAATATCAGCAAAGAAGCCAATTCAGTCCAAACACTCAGCCTCGTGTGTGATATTATCATTCAGTCCTCAAAGTAACTGTATACCGTCTCACAATATTTCTCTCTGAGAACTCTTAGGAGGGTAGTGTCATCAGTGCACCTCACGCTGTGCGCTGTAGGTATTACTTGAGGTTCTTTGCAGTGGCCATTCGGCACCTAGCTGCAACGCCATTCGTATTCTCTTTCTTCCATCTTACCTTCCCCCACCCTCTCCTAACAATTGTTTCCTTGTGTAGCTGTGAGGATTTCCAGCCTGTTAAGCCTGTATACCCTTCTAGCTCTTAATTTCCCTTTCATAGCTGAATGACCTCATAAGTCTCTCTTGCATAATTTTATATTTCATTCCATTCACATAATGAGGTATCATACTTAAAGTTCGTATCTGAAAATTGATAGCGGATGATGAAACGCCCCAGTGGCGTGGTTGGTATGGTCATTGCCTGTCATCTCGGTGGCCGCGAGTTCGATTCTCGGGAATTCCATTGAGGACTGAGAGATGTATATTTCTGGTGATAGAAATTCCCTCTCGACGTGGTTCGGAAGTCACGTAAAGCCTTTGGTCCTGTTGCTGAATAACCACTGGTTCCACGCAACGTGAAAACACCGTAGAAACAAAATAGCGGATGATGAAATAGTAGGAATTTTTTAGGTGCTAAAAATCGCCCTGGAAAAGACATTAATGACTTGTTGTCTAATTTTCTGAACCTGAGTCTAAAAGGGGGAGAGAGAAGCTCTGGAGGGTTTTTTTTGGTTTCATCATTAGACGTTTATACAATATATATATATATATAATATATATATATATATTATATATATATATAAATTCTTCTGTTAAAACAGGATACGCCTCAAGTATAAACGGTCCATTAAAACACTGGTTCAATAAAGCTAAGGACTATATTTCGGTGGACTGATTCACTACTTGATAAGGGTGGGAGTCAGTCCACCGAAATATGGTCCTTAGCTTTCAACCAGAGTGTTTTAATGGGCCTTTTTGTTTTTGTACTTGATATATATATATAATATATATAGATATATATATATATATATATATGTATATATATATATGTAATAGTGTGGCACAGTGTAGTTATTCCAAAGGGCAATAACTTAATAATACTTAAGAAAAAGGCACGAAACGGTAATAGAGAAGAAAAGGGAAAAGGGAAAATAAATGATAATGATTTTGTCTTAGCGAAGGGATTTTGTTGTTACTCCAAACAATTAAGGCTTTTAGCCATCAGCCATGTGGTTTTCATACTCCCCAAAAAACCCCTGTCCGTAACAGCGATTAGTGACCAGCGATATCGCCAGGGCATCTTCGAGAAATTGGAAACTACTCTCTTTAGCGCCTATGACTAATCGCCGTTCCCTTCGTGACAGGTCAGAGAGAGCCATCTGGCATACGTTAAAAAGGAATTCTATGACCCGTTGTTAGAAAGAGGGAAGTACCAAACTCTTCAGAGCCCCAACCCTTTCAAGATAGACCTAAGGACTTCGACGAATCAAAAGCCATGAGTGTTGGTCATAAGACAGCCCAAAAGGGGTATCAACGAATGACCTATGAGGTTACCGAAGGATACTGCCCCCAGAAGCCAGGACATGAAGAAGAAGGCGTATACAAATTCAGAGCCTACAAATCATGGTAGAAGGCATGACAGGAAGGCGGCTTGTATAATGTCGGCAGCCACTAAGACACAAGAAGTCTTTCAGAAGTTACCACACCCAGTCCAAACCCAAGAATTCCAAAGGCGGTGGTGCTAAAAGATATCATCCGAATAAAAAGGCAGACAGAGAAGAAGCAGAGGAAGGCAGAGAGAAAGAAAAGGAGCAGAGAAGAAAAACGCCAGAGTTGGAGAGAGAGAGAGCACAAGCAAGAACAGGCGAGTGGTGCCGCAGCCGAACAGAGAACGAGTGAAGAAGAAGAGACAGAGAGAAGCAAGCAGCAAAGAAGAATCCAGAGAAGAAGAAATAAGCGCAAAGTGTGGTGTGCGAATCAATCAAGACAGTGAATAAGTGACAATCAATACTCAGTAAAATTCCCTCGTGCTATAGACTCGTAATTGCAACAAGTGCCAATTAAGCTTGTCAGTCCAAGAGCCCAGAAGGTGGAAACTTTATAGAATCACGAGCGAAGAATAAAACCTTTTTAAGAATATATCAATCTTCATTTCTCATCCAAAATTTAGAACTCTTTTTGCTAATTCAATATCAAGAGCTTTCAGCAAGGTAAGAAAAATTGATATAAGTCTAAATCTCCAAAGTACAGCCTCCAAGTCGGCGAACGTTACCTTAGGGCTGTGTGCGGAAGAGTAATACCGCTACAGCTTAATTGGTGGCAGAGCGGTGGGATACGATGAGATAAAGATTGATATAATGACAAGATTAATTGGTGTCGAGCAGTAGGATAGGAAGAGATACCGTGACAGTTAAATGGTACGTAGCGAAACGGAATCAAAAGAGTAGTGTCGGCATAAGAAATTTCAATCCATTCACGCCACTCGAAATGAAGGTTCTCCCCCAAAAGACAGTTACCAGTGCTCTCCCAAAACGCAAAGGACAGTTACCGAGTTGTAACAATAAAAGCGCTCCAAAAAAAAATAAAAAAAAAAAAAGCCACCACCCACTGCGAAAAAAAAGCCCCACTCCGAAGAACAAGAACAGTGCGATAGAAGTTCCACACGAAGATACAAGATGTCGAACGCGTAAAGAATATATCAAGAGGAAAGAAAGCACAATACAGAAAACGCCTAATTCAACGCGCTGGTAGGCGAACGCAAGCTGTCAGACGTAAACCCAGGTGCCGAAGACGACGAAAGAAGTTAAGTCCAAAATAATATCCTCACACTTACATAACATTAAACTTTATTAAAAGTAAATTACGCGATTAACATTTCAGTTAGTCAATTTCAAGATTCCCAGTTTGGTATTAAAAGATTTTCACACTGAACGTTTTTTTTGGCAACGAAACTAAGATATTTCTTCATTTTACTAATTATAACTAATCAGCTACTAAGACCTTTTCCCGAACATTTGTATTTACTAACCAATAACTTTAAATTTGAATTTGAATTTTTAATTGAGTCATTTTATGTTGTTTTTTGTGATTTTGGTTGTTTTGTGATTTCTTATACGTTTGTTTTTTGTTTTAACATTTGCTTTTATTTTTTTCTTATTGGCGGGTTACGTCGAGTGAATGTCAATCTGTTTTTATATCGTTTGTTTAAAGGACGTTTAGGATAACCAGGGTAATCCACGGGAGTTCTCGTTACGGTTACAAACTTTACGGTCAGTTCAGTATCTTGTACCAGTACTGTTAAGAGTTGTGTTTAAGTTTAATCGCTTACCCGGTAACGTAAGACTTTGAGAATATTTCTTTGGGAAGATTCTTTTATTTGGGTGATCGGATACGCGAGTAAAAGTATTTTATTTCATCAGCTCTTTTACGGGGGAAAATTATTACTACTTACGGGATATTACTACCATAACTTTAATAATTTCAGAGATACTCAGTGTTTAAGAAACTTTTTAATTAAGGAGAAGATGGTCCGAAGGAGATCAGCCCGAAATAAGAAAGCAAGAACTCTTGTTCACACTAGAAGTCAAACGAGGAAATTAGAACATGGCTGAGGGAACACAGTCGAGTAAACTCGGATGCTGCAGCAATGGGAACATGTAGGGGACAGGCAATTGTTCATGTAACTAAGTTTTTCGGAAGAAGGGAAGGTCAGGATAACCTGTAAATTAGAAAGCTGGATTAGAACAAATAGAGAATACGCTTAAGCAACATGACGGGTACAGATAAGGAAAAACTTCTTTAAAGCCAAGAGCTATTCTTGACCTGGAGTCAGGAGACTTAGAACAATGGATGTCCAGTTCAGAGACTTATCAAAGGGGCTTAGGAATTGGGAAGAACTGAAGCAGTTCCTTAGGAAAATATATTCCCCACAAGACGAAACCGATCCGGTGATCCGTCTTGCAGGCATATTCCGCGATATGAAAACACCGCAAGGGCCTTATTGACCCATCGATCTATGACGATGAGTTGGATAAGGCAATATTTTCAAATAATCAGTGGATAATTACAAAGGGGATAAACAAGGAATAACACTTAAGAATTGTAAGAGATTGATATATCTATCTTTGCTCTTGGGAACTTTACCTGAAGCGGTCACCGCACAAAATGGAACCGCAAATGGGGGTCCAACAGATGATGTAGCAGAAATTGATTTAGAAGTCAGGAAAATCTTAGGTAAGAACCCTGAAGGGGATGATCTGTCTCCACCATAACCACCCAGGACGGGAAGGTGAGAGACAGGATAACTAGAGCGACAAGGTTCAGAGACTGACGGTGACAGGGCGCCGCTAAGTCAAAGTAAAGAAGGGGGAATAAGCTGAGAAATTAATTAATAGTAGCAAATTCGACTTGCCTGAAAGAAATTGAGATTAAAATTTGAATCCAGTGGAAATAGTAAGAGATAAACACAGGTAGTCATAAAAAAATATAAGGTCAGCAAAGAATTGAATCGGTTATATTTTCTCACTTAAGTTCGAAACTCAGAGGTAGACTGTAAAAATCACAGACGTTCAGAGTAATAATATCTAGGTAATAAGCCTGTTAGATGTTCATTCTAAGCCAGGAAGAATTTCATTTAAAGAGAAGGGTTGTTGTAGCAACGAACAAACAGTTAGCTTTGCCCGTTTGTTAATAGTTTATCCAATCATGAATAGACAACGGGGTCAACATTGACGCACCTAGAAAGCAGTTAGTAATTTAGGAAAAAGAGGGGCCGTAAGATTTCCAGAATACCAATTTGCAAGTTAATTAGAAGAAACCTAGACTCGATGAGAATTCGTTGATGGAAGGTATTCTGAAGAAGGATAAGACAGATGTAAGATATCCAGAATGTAATACGAGTTCATAAACAGATCAATAACTTCTTAGAATCAAATTCAAGACACTTAAGAAATTAGAAGGGGAGTTAAAACTTAAACCTGGAGAAAGTATGTGGGAGAACGCTACAGTTAATCCAATTTTGAAGGGAAGGAAATTCTCACGCTTACTGAAAGGACGCAAGTAAACGGAATAAACGTTATTCTTCTAGTTTACATGAAAGCCTAGCAGAAGTATAAACCATATATATTCGAGTGTAGAAGGGGAAAACAGTAGCAACAATCAGTAAGAAGAAAACGAAAATTTGGCTCATAAAACTGAGAAGGGGCTAAGTTGAAATCCCATTTAAGGGATATAAGGGAAAAAAATCTTGCCAGAAGGGAAATTGTAAACTTAGCGCGAATGTAAAGACATGTCGCGACACATGAGAGATACCAGCGAAATGGACGCACAAAAATGGTCATTCCACTAAAACAGAAAGCCAATCTACACATCAGCCTACAAAGTAGAACATTCCCAGGAGATCTTTGAAAGAGAAGTTACAGGAATGGATAGACAAGGAATAATAGAAACCATCAAAATACCCGTAGTTTTTCACTATTACTAGTATTCAAAGGACGACTTATAGTAGTAGTGTAGATTTCAGAAAATTGAATAAAATTACCGGAAACGATCTTTATCCAATACCGATTAATTAGAGATCTTATCGTCCCTATATAAGGTTCAAGAAATAATTCACCACTATAGATTTATCGCAGAGATTCTGGCAAACCCCTATGACGAAGAAAGTAACCTCGATAGTTTTCTCCACTAGAAAACGACAAGTATCAATGTGCAAGGATGCCTTGTCTAAGGTATAGCCCGTAACTTTATAAGATAAAATGGATAAGAATTTGGTCGATTGATAGGCAAAAGAGTGCACTGCCACATAGACGATTTGGTAATAACAGCGAACATGCCATAGAGGATCACGGAAGTAGTAAGAGAAGTCCTAAGAAGATTAAAAGACACAAACTCAAGCTAAGGTTAAAGGGATTCAATTTCCTTACAAGGCAAATAGATTACTTTGGACTTATAGTATTGAAAGGGGTGTACAAGTAAAACTAATTAAGGATTAAGTAATTAAGAATACCCTAAGAAGGACGTAAAGTAATTTTCAGTTTAGTCGGTATTTACCTAAGATATGCAAAGAGCTTAGCAATCATATCCGCTTCTCTGACAGAGTTGGAAAAGGAACACGTTATCATTCACGTGGACAGCGAAAGAAACAAGAAGCATTTGTCGAAATTGAAGGGATTAACGCATCCCCGCACTTAGTTTCCCAGATTTTCGTAAAGAAACTCTATTAGCCACAGAAGCAAGCCGCGCAGGAATAGGAGCGTGCTTAATGCAAAGAATACGTTGATAAATAACCAGTCTATAGCATCTTACAGTAGGAAATTAAGGCCCACGGAGGCAAATGAGATAGACATGTGCACTGATCCCTCAGCTGCAGAAGAAAGTTAAGAATCCGAATTTTTCCGAAGGTAGAGCCCGTAGATTTATGACAACCAAGGACTACGACATAGAGGTGAACGTAGGTTCCTGGAAAGGCAAATAAAACGGCAGACGCATGAGCAAGGCATGCTTTGCAAAGCGATAGTATGAATATGATAAGTCGAGACGAATAACAGAGCGAAACTATATGCAGTAGCACAAATGTATTTACTGTGCAATTATACAACTAAGCCTTGCCGGCAAAAGGGTTTCATGAGAGGAACCAGAAGAGATGAAGATTTAAAAGTGATCTCCTAGTGCGGAAGAATAAAGAGAATTAGCTCCCAAGAATCAAGAAAGCGAGGAAAAGGGTTGAACGTCCCACAGATGCATTAATGATATAGACGACGTATTAACTGACCCATTTGGTCAGTTCACATGTGTACTCCATAGATGGGTAGCGCCTAAGTGCCCAAGAACCCAAGTCGTTGAGCTAACGCTTGACAATGACATGAGATCTCACTCAAGAAGGGATGAGACAGACTAACACAAGGATGTTAGTACTCATGTGAAGAATTGCAACATACGCATCGATGAAAAGGGAAGAAAGAACGAGGAAATACCTCAAGGAATTATATATCCACTGACTCCTACTAAAGGAGGAGTTATAGGTTTAGCACTCAACCTCGTACCACGTGTAGAGGTAAAAGAAGATACTAGTGTGTATTGACCCGCTCATGTGATATACAGAGTTAATACCAATTACTAGTAAAGTAGCTAAGAATGTGCAACCGCTCTCTTTGATAAGATATTAGGCAGATATGCTGCCCACGGCTCATTACTTCAGATAATGGGATCAAGACGTACAACACATTAGTACAAGAAACTCGAAATGTTTATAAGGTAGAAGGAGATAGCGATACAATAGTATCACTCAGCTGGAAACGGCTCACAAGAGAAGAATAAAAGGAAGTTTAGACACAGGAACCGACAGAGACGTCGATTTACCTTTGGCCCAAATTCATAAGCAACTCTCATAAAGGCTTTGATGGGATATAAGCCCAGATACCTGATACATGGCTGAATCAGCCAATAGAGCCTACTTACTCTGAAGACATTATGAAGATAAGAATCGGAAACTTTAATGTATGTAATTCACAAGCGATTACACAAGAATTCGGAAGAAGTACAGAAGAATATGATGAACACGCATCAAGTAAAGCTAAACCCAGCAGATTAAAGGATAAGCGACAAAGTCTACATTAAGAAGGAAGTAAGAAGTGGTATTAGTTATAAGATAGCCACTAATTCACAGGACCATACAAGGTCGAAGATGTACAAGAAAACAAGGTAAAAGTGAAGAAGATGAATGATCGAATACCTTTCTCATATGTTAAATCATTTGAAGAAGAAGGCCTTCGGGCAGATCAAGATAAAGATAAGGTCAAGAGAAGACAAGGCTGTTGAAATCCCGAAGCGACTGAAGTCGGAAGAAAAGTCAGAAGAAAAGTCGGAAGCAAAGTCGGAAGAAATTTCAGAAGAAAGGCCTAAGCAAAGCCTAAGGTAAAGAAGAATCACTTCTCAGTGAAGGACAAGAACTAAAACCCAGTACCAGGGTAAAGTCAGAAGAATTAAAAGAAGATGAAGAACTCCATGTGACTGGAGAAGCCAGAAGAAGTCCCAGAAGAAGGACTAGGTATAATCTAAGAATTAGAAGATTCACTTTTAGTGAAAAAAAAAAAGACAAACCCATTGATTCATCTTATTATTCCCATGTATTCATTTATTTTCTTATTGCTAAGTTTACCTTCACAGGTCGGCTTAGGAATAAATTTTTAATTTGTTGCATTTCTTACTTTAATTAGTTGGTTTGTAGCAAAATTTCGGGGTTATGCGCGCTAACTTCGAACTTAGTTTTTTTTTAGTTGAAGGGGAATATTTAAGTGATAAGGGTATGGAATTAACAGTTCATTGCGTAGTATAAGAATTTCAAGAAGTTTATCGAGTTTAATTGTTCCATAAGAACACCTTTAGAATTGAAAGAATAAAGAGGAAATGGTTAAGATAGATGTTAAGTGATTTTAAGATAAGGGAATTCGTTTCAGAAATGATTATGATTTTGAAGGGGTAATTAATACACTTATTTTGCTCAATCCTTAGGATATTAATTGATGAGAACTTAATTAACAAGATAGTAATTGATGAAGACTCACTAACAAGAAGTTAATTGATGAAGACTCATTAACAAGATAGTAGTTGTTGAGAACTTACTAACAAGATATTGATTGGTAAAAACTTACTAAATGTTGTCACAGTAGAAGAACCCTACAAGTATTAACCACTAACCAGTTCCTTTAACAGAGTTGCCAATTTTGTTTTAGTATCAAGCAGTAAAGCTATAAGGTTTAATGTACAAGGTTACTCAGAATTACAGTAAAAAGGTTCAATGAATATTTGCATGAACACAATACACTATCTCAGTAGGAAGTCAAGGACACACTTGTTATTGCATACAAATACACAAGGATATTATCTCCCAGGACTTGTCCCAAGTAGCAGATCGCAGCAAATAAGAAGTCATCAAGTGTCGTCAACGAAGAACGAAATTTATTTTTTTTCCATAAAGAAAAGCGATATCCACCTAGATAGAATAGGACAGAGGACTTTACCAATCATATACTGTAAACTTGGATAGTTATCATTTTTTTGCTTCTACATGCTTTATTTATAACTTATGTGACTTAAGGGCTAATTTTAGTTTAACTTTCAGTTTTCTTGTTTTGGTGATTTATTTTTCTTTGCATTTAGTTTTCATGTTTCTTAATGTGATTTACTCATATTTGAATTCAGTTTGATGATTCTTTTAATATTACTAAATCAAGGTTTTGTTTATGTTTATATTCAGCTTTAATGTCTTTTAACGTTACTTAAGGATTTGTTCATATGCATATTCAGTTTTTTTATGTTTCTCTGAATGTTACTTGCTCAAGAATTTATTCATGTTTACATTCAATTTTGATTGTTGCCCTTAACGTTACTTAATCAAGGATTTGCTCATGTTTACATTCACTTATGATGTTTTCTAAGTTAAAGTTTCAATATGATTTCCAAGAAGCATAAGTTAGGAGTCCTCTTGTAGGTATAATATTTGCTTCAGCTTAGATTAACGCTGTCGGAGTCAGCGAGGTAGCGGGCCGAGACTGTAATAGTGTGGCACAGTGTTGTTATTCCAAAGGGCAATAACTTAATAATACTTA
>NC_087213.1:4283907-4286407 GCF_015104395.2 Macrobrachium nipponense | reverse complement strand
TGTCAGTCTGAACCTTTTGTCCGTCCTCAGACTTTAAAAACTACTGTGGCTAGAGGGCTGCAAATTGGCATGTTCATCACTCACCCTCCAATTATCAAACGTACCAATTTCCAGCCCTCTAGCCTCGGTAGTTTTTTTTTTTTATCTGAGGTTAAAGTTTGCCATAATCGTGCGATTGGCAGCTATTTGGGACAGGCCACCACGGGGCCGAGGTTAAGGTTTCATGGGACGCGGCTCATACAGAATTATACGGAGACTACCGAATGATAGAAATATTTTTGGTGGCCTTGATTATACGTAGTACAGAAAACTCGATTGCGCCGAGGAAACTTCAGCGTATTTTTTAGTTGTTTGCGTAAGATATTATTTTGGTTATAGCGAGTTTAAAATTTGGATACTGCTGCTTGTAGATAACATTATCGTAGTTCTAATACTGTTTCTGCGTTAATGAAATTATTTCATATCTGTGGTCACCTACATTTGCCAAGAAACTTGATTAATTGATGTTTGGTTACGACTTCTTAAACAATAAGAAAAAAAGCAAAATTTGCGAGGTTACCTAATTGAAAAAATGATCATTCCAATCACCACAGAAGCCTGGAACGCGATATTACCTAGCGCGCGTTCGGATCAAATTCAGAAATCCTACGAAAAACTAAATGAAGAAAAACAATTAGAATTGAAGCGACGTTATTCTCATTTCTATTCCTGCTTTGAATGTAATTTCTTCCTGTCCAAACCCACATTTTATTTTTTGTTTCTTGGTATATATTTTACAATTCAGTTACCTAGAAACACGTTCGTTATGAAGACGGAGGCCTCTTATAATGCGATAGGGCCGTCAGTGCACCTCACGCGGTTAGCAGTAGGCATTACTTAAGGTTCTTTGCGGCGTTCCTTCAGCCCCTAGCTGCAGCCTATTTCATTCCTGTTACTGTACCTCCGTTCATATTCTCTTTCTTCCATCTGACTTTCCACCTTCTCCTAACAATTGTTTTATAGTGCAACCGTGAGGTTTTACTCCTTTTGCGCCTTGTATGCATTTTTCGCTTACTCGGGGAGTAAGCCTACAAAATACTTTGATGTTGTTAATGTTGTTGTTCTTGTTCTTGTTGGGGGTTAGGAAAGGTCTATGGAAGAGCCTAAAAAGGTCTGAAAAAGGTGTTTCGCGTTGAGTTAAAGGTACAGGAATTTTAGGACAGGATAGTTATGATTTATTTATTAGGAGGAAATTGTATAAAATGAATAATGTGCATGTTTAACAGTACAGAAAAATTATTCTAATAAAATATAGTGTATTTATTTTAATTTTTGTAGATGAAACAAGAATCTGCTTGACCGTAGATTTTAGCCTGGTTTGATTTACCTTAAAAGTTAGGAACATGATGTTAACAACTTCTGCATTAGGGGAAAATCTTGCAGGCATCCCAAGTAAGCTGCAGGTCGGATCACCATTGTCACTCTCAATTTCCCTTTCAGCTCTGAATGACCTCATAGATCCAAGAGCTTCACATTTGTCCCAAATTTTAAATTTCATGCAATGCCTTGAGGACAGAAGTTAAGTGCTCGGGAACAGGAGCGTTGCCTGTAGAAACTCCTACAGTGAGCCATGTGCCAGCATAGCGAGGTATGTAAATATGCAGGTGACGCGGGGTAAGTTATGTGACACTGATAACGTGTCATGTGACACGTGTCATGCTGATGGCACTTTCACATTTTTGATCAAATGTAATGCAAGACTTTAGCGGGTACGATTAGACGGATCATTCAAGAATCTTCGACGAGAGAGAGAGAGAGAGAGAGAGAGAGAGAGAGAGAGAGAGAGAGAGAGAAGAGAGAGAGACTCGAATTAAAACTTTTGGGACAGTCTCCATTACCATAAGGAGAAAAACATGTTTCATGGAACTTGAAGACTAAACTTCATCTCCAAATATAAAGGCGAAGTCGTACCCCCTCCTCTCTCTCTCTCTCTCTCTCTCTCTCAATCCTCTCTCTCTCATCTCTCTCTCTCACACAACACACACACATGGTGCTTAAGTTCCTTTCAAAAGTTTAACTTTGCAAATTTCTTTTCTTCGAATCCCCATCCACCTGCAAAAAGCTCCTCTCTCTCTCTCTCTCTCTCTTCTCTCTCTCTCTCTTTCATCCATCCATCAACGGCAAAGCTCCCTCTCTCACTCGATTCAAGAGACCTCGAAACTTGATGAAATTAGGTATATAATCGAATGGCCCTGAGAATATTTCCCTAATCATGGTCTCTGGCAAAATAATTTAAAAGGGTTTTAATACATCCTTTACACCTCTTTTCATTTCAACCTGTTTTCTTTAGAAAGTATTGAGATGTTATTGGGTAATATGTTGAATTTAGTATGGAGTCTTATGGCTGCCCTTTTATTCCTGTTTTAAATAATTTTGGGTACAGGTATTTGTCTTTGGGTTATGCTTTTCCATTTTTCTCTTCAGAGTTAAACGGCAAATAATCTTTTAGTAATTGGTTAAT
>NC_087213.1:4263907-4276407 GCF_015104395.2 Macrobrachium nipponense | reverse complement strand
ATCAATGGCCCCTGTGGTGTGCTTCTGACATGTGAATAGGGTTCATCTTCTGAATAATAATAATGATAATAATAATAATAATAGGCACGGTCCCAAGATCCCTGAAAAGGAATCTGGAAAAAGTAGAGGCTGAAGTAGCTCCAGGACTCATGGAGAAGAGTGTGCTCCTAGAAACGGCGCACATAGTAAGAAAAGGGATGGATTCCTAAGGAGGCAGGTTGCAACCCCGGACCCCACACTAAAAAAAAAAAAAAAAAAAAAAAAAAACAAAAAAGAAAAAAAATATATATATATATATATATAATAATATAATAATAATAATAATAATAATAATAATAATAATAATATAATAATAAAAGCAAAAATGGTTCACGGTGTAACAGTATTATTCCCGGGCTGTTCCCTGAAAGCATGCTTGCAAGGCTTGCTCGTATTAATGCAAGACTTCGCATTAATGCGTGCGGCGAGAGGATAATGTTCTGCTGATGATTAAGCCTGGCGAGATATTGAGGTGGAAAGTGACGAGATATTCTCAGAAATATGCAAAATTTAATCGAAACATAGAATATTACTATATATTTATTTATTTTTAGTACCCGCAGTGACTTCTTGCCTCTATTAATTTTTTCATTAATTTTCTTACATTTTTTTTCGAGCGAGAAATAAAACAGACTGTGATCAACTTCCCAAGCAGGATTCGCAACTCCATGCAAACAGAGGCTTCCAGCGAGGAAAATCTAACATACTTCGTTACAGTGACTGATATAAATAATTCATATGTTCATGTATATGTATTAAAATATATAGGCCTATATATATAGATTATATATATATATATATAGATATTATATTATACGGTATATTGTGTATGTACGTATAATTATTTATATATATACGGATAATATAATATAATAAATTAAATTATTATATAATATTATTATATATAATTAGATTATATCATATATATAATACGTATATGTGTGTAGTACATATATATATATAAATATATATAATATCATATATATATATATATATATATATATATATATATACTTATATGTGTACTCAACTCATACCTGTACGCATAAGTTGAACTATTTATATAAGTAAATTAGATATATACATATTTATACATATATATTTGTTTACATTTCGACTTTTATCATTCCTTGTAATTCTTTCGGTATTTACTAATTTACATATAGCATCTATTAGTTTTAATAAAGTATTTCTTCAATTTTAAATTAGTACTTAAAATGAGATAAATTACATGATGTCAAAATATATTAATATATATATGACATTATGGAATTTATACATTTTTGCGTAGTATCTGAAATAACCTAAAAAAGAATTTTTTTTCTCACCATCAAATAAACAAGATTCCACAATTGATTAATTGCTTAACTTATGGTTACTAAAACTGGCGTCACAACATCTAGGTTATTGATCGTAATAAAATGACATATTAAACTGAAAAAATTAATAAACAGATAAATTAAAAAGGACTTTTCATGTAAGAAATATCTAACTATATATAAATATATATGTATATATACATATAATATGTGTATATTTAGATACATTATGTATATGTATATATTTATATACATTTATATATATATATATATATATATATATATATATATATATATATAGTATATATATATATATATATATATATATATATATAAATATATATATATATACATACATATATAATATATATATATATAGATATATAATGTATTTGCCATTACTTACATACAAAATATGCATATACCTATACTGTATATGTATATGAGATTCCACTAAATGTTAAATCACGAGAGAGAGAGAGAGAGAGAGAGAGAGAGAGAGAGAGAGAGAGAGAAAATTTTCTTGCCATTGTGTACCCTAAACAACTAACTACACGCACCGAACGAAGTGTGCTTCCGTCTCGGCCCGAGCAGTGTGAACAAGCCCGGGTTGTGTAATGAAGCTAATGTACCTGTGCCAGTATTTATGAGGATTTGGGTAATAGCGGCTTCAACGAGGCACTCAGAGTGAAATATGAGGACTCAGGTGTACTGTAGTATATTGTCTTTCGGAGGTGTTAGGCCAACGTAACGTGACGTGAGCTTCAGAGTAGTCTTTAAGGGGTTAAGCAAACATTGCTACATGGCAGTTTGAAAAGTTTTTACGATTATGTCATACTGTAAAGTTCCTGTTTTTCCAGAGGGTGCGAACAAACATAACTTTAAGACGATTTCAAAAGTTTTTTATGATAATGGCATTAATAGCCCTGTTTTTCCAGATATAAACAAACATAATTTCAAGACAATTTCAAAAAGTTTTTATTATAAATCTTTTGATAGCCCTGTTTTTCCAGAGATAAACAAACATAATTTCAAGACAATTCTAAAACGTTTTTATTATGATTCCTTTAATAGATAAATAAACATAACTTCAAGACCCTTTCAAGAGCTTGTACGATGATGCCATTAATAGTCCTGTATTTCCAGAGGTAAAAAGATACAATTGCAAGACGAATTTCAAACGTTTTTATCATAATTCCTTTAATAGCCCTGTTTTCCCAGAGACAAACAAACATAACTTTAAGACAGTTTGAAACGTTTTTACGGTAATTCCATTAATGGTCCTGTTTTCCCAGAGGATAAACAAAGATACCTTCCCGATGATTTGGGAAGGTTTTACGATCATTCTTTTAACAGTCCTGTTTTTCCAAAGGATAAACAAACAGCTTCAAGACGATTTTGGAAGATTTTACAATAATGCCATTAATGGTCCTGTTTTCCTGTTTTTCATAGTGCAGCTTCGAGGTTTTCCTCCTGTAACACCTTAAAAAAAAAAAAAAAAAAAAAAAAAAACTTAAAAAAAAAAAAAAAAAAAAAAATTAGTTCTCAGTTTCCCTTTTAGCGCTGAATGATCTTATCACAGGTCCCATTGTTAGGCCTTAAGCCTAAATTTTATATTCCATTTCTATATACTTTATTTTAGGATAGGCAATAAGAGGAGGTCCCCTCCAAAAACATGTGTTTGAGTACGAAGGCATAGTCTAAATAAAAGGTAACTTAATGGAGAGAGAGAGAGAGAGAGAGAGAGAGAGAGAGAGAGAGAGAGAGAAGAGAGAGAGAGAGAGATAAAATCCAGTTTTTTTGAGAGCATCTCTCTGAAAGAGAGAGAGAGATAGAAATAAATTCCTGCCCTGTAAGATCTATCTCTGAGAGAGAGAGAGAGAGAGAGAGAGAGAGAGAGAGAGAGAGAGAGAGAGGAGAGAGAGAAATGAAATCCTGCTTACAATTTTAAGATGTACCTAAGAGAGAGAGAGAAAATCCTACTTTTTGAGATGTATCTCTAAAACACACACACACACACAACACACACACACACACACACACACACACACACGGCCTCCGATGGATCCTGGACGCTCGGAATGGCCGGGTTATGATTAGACTCCGGTTATGAGGGCGATTTATGGAATATTCCCTGGGAATATTCCGTGGAATATTCCCGATTTGCCGGAACGGTTGCCAACAGGTTCTGGCCAAATGAGCCTCGCATTATCTAAATGAGGATTTCCCAAAGGCCGTGGAAGGGCGAGAGATTAGGGAGGGTCGCTTTATCCGGATGTACTGTACTACGTGGTTCCTCCTCCAGTCACCTTTCCAGCTGACGAGAAAATATAATAGGAAGCTTTCAGAATCTAATAGGGAAGTCTGTGGAAATTTAATAGGGAGGTATCTGGAAATGTAGGAGGGGGGTGACTGGAAATTGAACAGGGAGCTTCCAGAATCTAATAGGGAGGTCTCTGGAAATTGAATAGCGAGCTTCCAGAATCTAATAGGGAGATCTCTGGAAATTGAATAGTGAGCTTCCAGAATCTAATAGGGAAGTCTGTGGAAATTTAATAGGGAGGTATCTGGAAATGTAGGAGGGAGGTGACTGGAAATTGAACAGGGAGCTTTCAGAAATCTAATAGGGAGATCTCTGGAAATTGAATAGTGAGCTTCCAGAATCTCATAGGGAGGTCTCTGGAAATTGAATAGTGAGCTTCCAGAATCTAATAGGGAGGTCTCTGGAAATTGAATAGTGAGCTTCCAGAATCTCATAGGGAGGTCTCTGGAAATTGAATAGTGAGCTTCCAGAATCTCATAGGGAGGTCTCTGGAAATTGAATAGGGAGTCTCTGGAAATTGAATAGGGATCTTTCAATATTCAATTGGAAGCTTTCAGCTTACGAAACTTAATGTGAAGATTTCAAAATCTAATAGGAAGCTATTAAAATGTAATTGGGAGATTTCAAAATTCAATGGGAACTTCTGAGAATGGAATCGGGAGCGTTCAAAATTTAATGTGGAAGCTTTCAGAATTTAATACGGAGAGTTCAGAATTTAGTAGGGCTTTCAGAATTTAAAAAGGAACTTTCAAAATAGGGAGCTTTCAAACTTTGACAGAGAGCTTTCAAAAGCTAATAGTGAGCTTGTAGATTTTAATAGGAAGCTTCCATAATTTAATAGGAAGATTTGAAAAGCTAATAAAGAGCTTTGAAAATCTAATAGTAAGCTTTCACAATTTAACGGTAAGCTTACAGAGTTTTCAGCATTTGGTAGGATGGTTGAGGATTTAATGTTGAGGTTTCAGAATTTAATAGGGAATTTTTAAAATTAATAAAAGAGCTTTCAGAATTTAATTGGTAGTTTTCAGAATTTAGTGGGTAGCTTTCAGAATTTGATAGGGAGCCTTGCAAATTCAATAGGGAGATTTCAGAATTTGATAGGGCTTTCAAAATTCAATAGGAGGCTTTCAGAATTCAATAAGATGAATAGATAGCAATATATTTTTGTGTATTTGTTCATGTAAACAAAACCATTTGACAGCAGTTATACGAAAGCCTATCCATAGAAGCTAACCCGTTTTAAATTATATGGAAATATGAAGTGCAATATCAAGAGAGAGAGAGAGAGAGAGAGAGAGAGAGAGATCCTGCTAGACAATCTACCCAATAGAAGTCTAGCATCGCAATCTTCCTAAAAAAACGGGAAGGAAAAAACCACAGGCCTAAATTTTGTGAAGGGAAACGAATTTTATCGTTTTCCTTTAATTCCGGGAGACTGAAAACCTTTAAAAAAAAAAAAAATCTGGATAAAAACTCAAAAATAGAGAAACATTGTTAGAAGGACAGACGGAAAAAAAATCTTGAAAGTAAAAAAAAAAAAAAAAAAAAGTTGGGGGAGGGAGATTGGTGGGATATCAGAAGTGCAGAGGCGTCTTGAGGGGGGGGACGGGGACGGGGACGGGGGCGGGGGGGGGGGTGGGGAGGGGGGGAGGGTAAGGGCGGTTAGCCTTGTCTTTTAGTACAATCTTATTTTAAAATCCATCCTTATTTTTCACCTTATTTTTCTGTTGGAATCTGAAACGATCAAAGAAAGAATACAGTCGAACAAAAAGCGATCTGAACTGAAAGCTTCAATGAATTCATAAAAAAATTTCCCCTTTTTACATTTTTTCGTGAAGGTACATACGACATACCGACTTTCTGGTTGCCCTTAGTTAATCAATAATGTTTGTTATTTGTGATAGCACGTAAAAATCCCTCCTTTGCGTAAATAAATGCAATTTAAAACCCATGTACTGTACATTTTGATTCAGTTACCATTCATAACTGTGTAATAAAAAAAATAAAAAAACTCACTCTTCAAGCAGGGTACGGGAGTCTGATACGCGCATGCGCGTAATTACAAGTATAATTTTTCTTTAATTAATGTTAGAAAATATAATCCCGTCTAAGAAAACGTACGTGTGATCCTTGCACGGTAAGAACTTGAGTGTGTGCGCGCGTGTGTATGTGTGTGTTTGTGTGTGCGCGTGCGTGCGCCGCTCGCTTAACCTCACAGAGATATGAGGCCGTTATTAAATAAAATAAAAAATGACGAACCAAATACGAAACAGAAATAAATCTCTGCGTGCAACCATCTCCTGTCACACCATCAAACGTCAACGCGAATCGAAACAAAACCGGTGCCTGTATCCTTTCCGTGTGTCCTTCACGCTTCAGCGCCCTCATCAGGATCTGTCTCCCTCCTATCAGCTATCGACGTCGACATTTGTCCAGAGCTGTCGAGGGTATGGCTAACACAACGTTCGACCGACTTATCGCCGACATGTTGATGGATTGTTTAGGATTGAATGGAATTGACGCTTTTTTTTTATTTTTTTTTTTTTTTTTTTATTTTTATTTTATTTATTTATTTTTTTTTTTGGTGGGCTATCCTTGATAGAATTCCGATTAAGGCGATGCAGTGGACGATAGGGGTAAAAGAACCGGCACTGCATCTCACGCGGTGCACTGTAGGCATTACTCAAGGTTCTCTGCGGCGTCCCTTAGGTTCTCAGCTGCAACCCCTTTCATTCCTTTTACTGTACCTTCGTTCCCATTCTCATACTTCCATCTTACTTGGCACCCCTTCCTATCACAGTTGATTCGACATTATTTTCAGCTCTGAATGACCTTATAGGTACCAGTGCTTGGCCTCTGGCCTAGATTATATATTCCAATTTCAATTCTTATCGGTTTAGAACGGTTTATAGTAGTTGCCTGCTAATTTGATTGGCGGGTGTCAGGAATTGTTGTCAGTGCATGTCACCTATGTTGATACTTTAGTAGGCCCATTTGTCTAATAGCTAAGAATAATTTAACAAAGAAAGTACTTGGATAAAGAAATTTCCAAGGGTCAAGGATTAGGCCTAGTTATATAATAGATAGAAAAATTAAGCAAACAACTCTGATAATCAAATGAGGAAGTTTGTCGATATTGATCTTTGTTTGCTTGTATGGTGTTTTGACGTTGCATGGAACCAGTGGTTATTCAGCGACGGGATCAACGGCTTTACGTGACTTCCGAACCACGTCGAGATTGAACTTCTATCACCAGAAATACACATCTCCGACCCCTCAGTGGAATGCCCGAGAATTGAACTCGCGGCCACCGAGGTGGCAGGCCAAGACCATACCAATCACACCACTGAGGGCGCTTATTGATCTTTGTGCTTAGTAAAATGGCCAACTGAAAAGCTGCGATGGTTACGTGTACTAAACAGTTGTGGTAATGTGATTGAAGACATGAAAAATACTTTTATCATAGAGGATTCCAAAATATATAATTTAATCTTTTTAGGTAATGTACCTGAATAAGTTACCTTTCCACATCTATGCAGTTAACCAAAAGAGAAATTGAAAACGCCGTGATGTAAAACATGAAGAATACTAATATATGAGGACCCCAAAATAGATGCGATTCATTTTTTCTAGATTATGTTATTGTAGCTGATACGGTTCACATTTTCATCCTGCATTCAGTTAACAAAAAAAAGACAAAGAAATTAAAAATGATTTGAGTGCCAAAACCAAATATTGAAAAGCTCCACATCTAAAGCTCGTGCTGCTAAGACAAAAACTAAAAAGTACAATTTGTTTTAAATTCAGGTAATGTTTTGTAGCTGAAATATTTACCATTCAGTAACAAATCATTAATGAAAAGAGAACTATAAAAAGAATAATTATGTGTTAAAACCGAACATGAGAACATTTAATCTAAAGCACGTGTGGCTAAAATAAAAAATAAAAAAAAGAATACAGTAGAATAAGCTTCATGTTTGTGAGCAACAACGGAGCAGGTACACGACCTGGCAAATGACCCTCGGGAAAGCGCTAATTCTATCGGGGTTGTTTGAGCGGGTCTGTTTCTTCGAGCACCAATTCATCAACACTGTTTCGAATTGGAATGGTGCAAATGGTAGGAGAGAGAATATTCAGTGAGGTTTATTGGAAACTAATTTTAATTAGAGCTTTAGTTTTTATTTCTTCGTCTTTGCGTGGTGGCTATTCTGTGATGATCATAAGAATAATTATTAAAGATAATAATAATGGAACATTTTATGGTCTGCTGTACATTCAATATATCTATATATATATATATATATATATATATATATATATATATATTATATATATATATATATATATGTGTGTGGTGTGTGTGTGTGTGTAGTATATATACTTTTATACACTGAATTAATGATAATTATTAAACGGAATACGCGAATTGTAGCGGAACGATTACATTACAAAAGCAATTTCTATAAAACCATAATGGAAAATAGAACATACCAACTCTCTCTCTCTCTCTCTCTCTCTCTCTCTCTCTCTCTCTCTCTCTCTCTGGAAATAGAGAAAGAGATCTCCGTCTTACCCTAGGTGCTCTTGTCTTCCTGGAAGCTTGATAGAAAGAGAGAGAGAAGAAGGTCGGCAGCCTTAGAAGTTTTCTTATCCTGGGTCCCGTGATCAAAACAAAACAACTGACGTTGGTAGAATATTCATGGCAAAGGGCAGAGTCTTCAGATGTGAGTCGACTCTTGATTTCCCAGTTGGGTTTGCAGTAATTTGCTCTAAGTTAGTTACGGTTCGCATCGGGAATAAATATAAATATATATATAGGAGGAGGTTTGTTTGGCGTTCTTTCGTTGGTTTCGTTCCAATTTTTTTTCTTAACTCAGAGAACGAGGCTCTCTCTGTTTACCCTATCCTTAAGAGGGATAATGACGCCAGTGCACCTCACGCGATGCACTGTAGGCATTCCTTGAAGTTCTTCGTGGCATCCCTTCGGCCCCTAGTTGGAAACCCTTTCATTAATTTTATTATACCTCTGTCCATATTCTCTTTCTCCCTTTCAGCGCTGAATTACTCATCATAGATTCCAGCGGTTTGGCTTTTTTTATAGATTTGATATTCCATAACATTCTCTTTTTACCGTGCAATGACCTTAATCATAGCGTTCCAAGCTTGATTTATTTATTAACAAAAACTTATTTGTCCAGTACAATAATATCGGGAAGGTTCACTTCACGAAATGGCTTTGCAAATATATGATATACCTATGTATTCTGAGTACTTAAGTCATGATTGTAAATCCTGAAATAAAATATTCTGTATGTTTATAGATTTGTAGTCAGCAATAGGGTTGCATTAGGGTATTTGCACAAATAAAAGCTTTTTATCTGAAAACCTTTCATAAAAAAATATTGATTAGTAAATGCAATAATCAGCAATTGGGTTGTGTTAGAGTATCGTCCATATAAATTCTTTTCTTCTGAACACCGTTCATCACAAAAAAAAAAAAAAAAAAAAAAATTGATTTGGTACATGCTAGGGAATACAGCTACCTTGAAATTATGTACCATAAATCCATACCGTTCTGCGCTTTTGTGAATATATGAAAATAATTATAATGAAAGGTGTAGCTTTGATATGTGTTAAGCATATGTGTACAGTCGCGAACAGTCTGCAGTTCGAGATATTGGCCAGTAGATGAAAGAGTGAATTTCGGAGTTATGTCTTCATCTTTAACAAACGGAAATTGATATGGTTTGAGCTTGATTCTTTCGTAGATTTTCTTGTAAAAATTAATACTATAAGTAAGCAAAGGTTACTCACTGTAAAGGAAAAGCTTCAGATGAAGTTTATTATTATTTTTTTTCCTCTATCACAGTCCTTCAATTCGACTGGGTGGTATTTATAGTGTGGGGTTCCGGGTTGCATCCTGCCTCCTTAGGAGTCCATCACTTTTCTTACTATGTGCGCCGTTTCTAGGTTATTATTATTATTATTATTATTATTATTATTATTATTATTATTATTATTTATTATTATTCAGAAGATGAAACCCTATTCAACTGGGTCAAGCCCACAGATGCCATTGACTTGAAATTTAATTTTTCAAAGAATATGGTGCTGATTAGGAAGAGGTCAGTTAATAGGAAAGAAAAGATTAATTTGCAAAATAATAAATAAGTAGATAAAATTGTAAGTCACTTATCAAAAAAAATTGGTTTAAGGTAGTAATGCTCTGCATCTTCACTTCAACTTTTGATGTTTCAGTTGCACAACATCCTTATTTCATCTATGAACGTTTCAGGTCAAGGTCAAAGAATTGACGAAGGATTTTCCTCGCCAAAGAGCTTATAAAATCCCCCTTTGCGGAACCAAAAGGCTTCTAGCGTTTTGTTCTGAACTGTCACGTTCAACACCTGAAAGAGATCATTCATGTTTTAGTGTGACTAATGTGAGCTAGGCCCAGGTATTTGATGTAGTACTTGGGGGGTGATGAGGTTATTGCCGTCAGTGCACCTCTCGCGGTTTTTCTTTGCGGCGTCCCTTCGGCCCTTAGCTACGACCCTTTCATTTATTTTGCTGTGCCTCTGTTCATATTCTCTCTCTTCCATCTTACTCTTCTCGACCCTCTCCTAACAGTTGTCTCGTAGAGCAGCTGCAAAGTTTTCCTCCTGTTACACCTTTAAGGAAAGACCTTTTTGTTCTCAGTTTCCCCTTTTCAGCCTTTGGCCTAAATTTCATATTCCGTTCCATTCCAGTATACTTGTTGCACGCGCAGAGTAGCCTTCCAGTATTTATGGATAGTGGTTAATAGCCACCTCAGCGAACCTCTTAGTACCACGAGTGTAAACGGGAAATACATAACGTCTCCAAGGAATGTCCAATATAGGCGAGCTTCATGCCACGGGAGGAATGAGTGCCTCGCGTGCCGCTGGCATTCTCCGCCTTGGCTTTGAAGGCATGATAACGCGGCATATTCGACACGGCATACTCCCATTACTCGGGCGGTTTCGCCGGAGTGCGTACGTGGGGAATTATATTCTATTAAGGGTCATTCGGGGAAGATAATCCATACGCACCGCAGCCAGGGTTGTCATAACTGTAAACGATGTTGTTTGCGGAACGCGAGTTAGGATTCTGGCTTGGGGGGGGTGGCACCGCAAAATGATAATCGTTATGTTTGATAAAACTGACAGATAGTGGAGGTAAACAAACACAGACATGCAAGAGAAACAGAGAAGGTTGGAGAGGGGGATGGACGCTGGTTATGCAAGGTTTCCGGTGCAGCAAATTCATAAGCACTTGCACCGTAGGTTCCAGTGCTTGGCTTTTGTTACAGATTTGATATTCCATAACAGTCTCTCTTTGCCGTGTAATGACGTTAATCATACGTCAGTTCGTGGCTCCCTAAGGTATTTGACAAAGTTATGTCTCCCATAAATCAGTTGGGGGCGTTGGGGGTGGGCGAAGGTTTATGCAAATATTTATGTAAACCACGGACGGCCTGCAAAAGTCAAAGCTAAAGAAGAAGCGGCAATCGGTGATAATACCTTTAGGTTGAGGGCAAATATATAGGTCTTAAATGAACTTTGGAAGGCTTGGTTGATGTAATATGAATTGTAATGCTATAAGCTACTATGGTACTTTTCATGCCATTTTTCTCGGGTATCTACAACTGTAACTAAAGAAGACACGGCAGAAAATAGCAGACTATTATTATTATTATTATTATTATTTAATTTTTTTTTTTTGCTGTATCACAGTCCTCCAATTTGACTGGGTGGTATTTATAGTGTGGGGTTCCGGGTTGCATCCTGCCTCCTTAGGAGTCCATCACTCTTCTTACTATGTGTGCCGTTTCTAGGATCACACTCTTCTGCATGAGTCCTGGAGCTACTTCAGCCTCTAGTTTTTCTAGATTCCTTTTCAGGGATCTTGGGATCGTGCCTAGTGCTCCTATGATTATGGGTACGATTTCCACTGGCATATCCCATATCCTCCTTATTTCTATTTTCAGATCTTGATACTTATCCATTTTTTCCCTTTCTTTCTCTTCAAGTCTGGTGTCCCATGGTATTGCGACATCAATGAGTGATACTTTCTTCTTGACTTTGTCAATCAACGTCACGTCTGGTCTATTTGCACCGTGGAGGAGCGGGTTAGTTCGTCAATGGACTTAAGTCAAGTTAAGCAACATTGGGGCTGGTCAGTCGTTGGATGGGTGACCGCTCACCTCGGCGTTGATTCCTTGGGAAAGGATCTTTACCATAATTTCCTCAGTCTACTCAGCTGTAATTGAGTACCTATCCCTGATGGGGTAGGGTCCAGCTATGGGTTAAATAGCAAAACTCAGCAATGATGGAAAGAAATGAAGGAATAAACGACAACGACGTAAATGGAACCTCTGGCAACAGAGGAGCTTCGTCTGGCAACCAGGTATTCAACGGTCAGGTACTTGGAGGTCGTCATCCAGCAACTGATCACCACAACGACAGTAATTATTATTATTATTATTATTATTATTATTATTATTATTATTATTATTATTATTATTCAGAAGATGAACACCATTCATGTGGAACAATCCCACAAAGGCCATGAACATAAAATTCAAGCTTCCAGAGATACTGTGGTGTTCATCTGAAAGATGTTACAGGAGGTTATGGGAAATAAAGGAAGAAGAGGTCAGTTATTAAAATTAAATCTTATTCAAAGTGTATTAAATGTCATTCAGCATACTTAATGATTCAACATTCTCACATCGCTTCCATAGTGTTGATTCTGCAGCACCTTCGAACATTCCAACATTAGCCTCCATAAAACCTCAA
>NC_087213.1:4243907-4253907 GCF_015104395.2 Macrobrachium nipponense | reverse complement strand
TGAGACCTGAATTTAGTGAACGTGTGGGATTTCATTATGTCCCGTTCCCATATTTTGTTTTTCCGATTCCGTAATTATAAGGAAACCACAAAAATCTATTGTATTTTTAGCATAACTAATTTTTGACATTTTTTTTATAGTAGGTTAGTATTAGGCTTCATAATTACCAAACTATCCCATTCCAAAAGTTTCTTTAATATTATTATTATTATTATTATTTTTTTATCACAGTCCTCCAATTCGACTGGGTGGTATTTATAGTGTGGGGTTCCGGGTTGCATCCTGCCACCTTAGGAGTCCATCATTCTTCTAACAATGTGCGACGTTTCTAGGATCACACTCTTCTGCATGAGTCCTGGGGCTACTTCAGCCTCTAATTTTTCCAGATTCCTTTTCAGGGATCTTGGGATCATGCCTAGTGCTCCTATGATTATGGGTACAATTTCCACTGGCATATCCCATATCCTTCTTATTTCTATTTTCAGGTCTTGATACTTAAACATTTTTTCCCTCTCTTTCTCTTCAACTCGGTGTCCCATGGTATTGCGACATCAATGAGTGATATTTTCTTCTTGATTTTGTCAATCAGCGTCACGTCTGGTCTATTTGCACGTATCACCCTAACTGTTCTGATACCATAGTCCCAGAGGATCTTTGCCTGATCGTTTTCTATCACTCCTTCAGGTTGGTGCTCGTACCACTTATTACTGCAAGGTAGCTGATGTTTCTTGCACAGGCTCCAGTGGAGGGCTTTTGCCACTGAATCATGCCTCTTTTTGTACTGGTTCTGTGCAAGTGCCGGACATTCGCTTGCTAGTGGTTTTTATGGTTTCATTTTTTCGTATTGCACTTCCTACATATGGGAGAGATGTTATTTCCGTCTATCGTTCTTTGAACATATCTGGTTCTTAGGGCCTGATCTTGTGCCGCTGTTATCATTCCTTCAGTTTCCTTCTTGAGCTCTCCCCTCTGTAACCATTGCCATGTGTCATAGCTGGCCAGTTCCTTAGTCTGTCTCATGTATTGTCCGTGCATTGGTTTGTTGTGTCATTCCTCTGTTCTGTTTGTCATTCTACCTGGTCCTGTATATTTTCTGGGTCTCCGTCTACTTTTAGCAGTCCTTCTTCCCATGCACTCTTGAGCCACTCGTCTTCACTGTTTTTCAGATATTGCCCCAGTGCTCTGTTCTCGATGTTGACGCAGTCCTCTATACTTAGTAGTCCTCTCCCTCCTTCCTTTCGTGTTATGTATAGTCTGTCCGTATTTGCTCTTGGGTGTAGTGCGTTGCGTATTGTCATATGTTTCCTAGTTTTCTGGTCTATGTTGCGGAGTTCTGCCTTCGTCCATTCCACTATTCCTGCACTGTATCTGATTACTGGCACTGCCCATGTGTTTATGGCTTTTATCATATTTCCTCCATTGAGTTTTGACTTGAGTATCGCCTTGAGTCTCTGCATGTATTCTTTCCTGATCGTTTGTCCATCTCTTGGTGTTTTATAGCCCCTCCTTCCATTATTCCCAGGTATTTGTATCCCGTCTCATCTGTGTGTTTGATGTTGCTCCCATCTGGTAGCTTTATCCCTTCAGTCCTAGTTAAATTGCCCTTTTGTATGTTGACTAAGGCGCAATTTTCTATTCCAAACTCCATCCTGATGTCCCCAGATACAATCCTTATAGTCTGGATTAGGGTATCTATTTCCTTGATGCTCTTACCATACAGCTTGATGTCGTCCATGAACATCAGATGGGTAATTCCGTTGCCTCTTTTCTATTATTATTATTATTATTATTATTATTATTATTATTATTATTATTTCCTACCGTAATTATAGAGAAACAAACATTTTTTTTTTACAATTAGGTTAGTGTTAGACTTCATAGTTACCTTACTGTCCCGTTCCAAGAGTTTTCTTTTTTTATTCGATACCGTAATTATAATGAAACGGCGTTTTTCTATTTAATTTTCAGCAATATTATTTTTTTATTTTCTTCAGGACAAAAATGTATTTCACTTTTATATTAAGTTTTGAGATTTTGTTTTTTTACGGGTAGGTTATAGTTAGGCTTCAATATTATTATAATGGTAATATTAAGAGAACGAAGTGAATGATAGTGGTTTTGATTACTTGTGACTCAGAGAGAAACAATAGTGTTTCCTCGTTAAAGTTAAGTATATCTTAGTTTAACCAGACCACTGAGCTGATGAACAGCTCTCCTAGTTAGAGCTGGCCCGAAGGATTAGATACTATTTTTACATGGCTAGGAACCAAATGGTCACCTAGCAACGGGGCCCACAGCTTATTGTGGGATCCGAACCACGCTTATTCGAGAAATGAATTTCTATCACCAGAAATAAATTCCTCTGATTCCGCATTGGCCAAGCCGGGAAGCGAACTTCGGACCACCGGATTGGCAGCCGAGCGCAAAAATCACTCGTCCAGCGAGGAACTAGTGTTTCCTCGTAACTGTTGTGTTTTGTTTAATGATTACCTTCTGATTAATGAGTGCAAGGACAGTCCTCATTATCTCTCTAGCCATCTATTTGAGGTAATGACAGGATAATAAAAAAAAATAATAAAGGAGAAAGAGAGAGAGAATTCCTTATTTTCTTTTCATATACTTGTAGAAATCTACCGGTTACTTTTACCAAGTACGTATGTAATTGTAATACCCAAATTACTCTTCCAACCTCTCGAATTCTTCGCACTTTTTGGATACGTTTTTCGTTATAAAGCCGTAGATGGCAACGTGACCTTTTTCCGATGCTCGGGATGCGGGTTCGACTCCTGCTGCAGGCGTCGGAATCTCTCCATTTTCTTCTACTTTAATCTCGGGCTTTATAGTGACAAGCTTATCATTATTAATTTTTATAATTTACCTGTTTTTTTTAAGCTTTTAATTCACAATACAAGTTAACATTAAAATGTACAAAGTTGTAAACTTTGAAAGTGCTTCTTTTTCAGAAAGTGTAATGAATTCGAGGTGTTATGAGAGCATTGTGGTTATTCACATTATAACATGTACGTCTGTGCCCATACGGGTAAAATACAGTGCACGGTATGCACTTAAGTTCTTTGCATCCCTTCGGCCCCTAGCTGCTACCCCTTTCGTTCCTTTTACTGTACCTCCGTTCATATTCTCTTTCTTCTTTCTTACTTCTCATTCTCTCCTAACAGTTGTTTCATAGTGCAACTGCGAGGTTTTCCTTCCGTAAAAACTTTCAGACTTTTATTTTCAATTTCCCTTTTCAGCGCTGAATACCCTCGTAGGTCCCAGCGCTTGGCCTTTGGCCTAAATTCTATATTTCATTCCGAGCCCCTCCCGACACTTATATAAGGGCCAGTATTGACAGATCGGCCCGGGTTGGTCGAAGGCGAACATAAATGTCACGTTTATTAACCTTAGACGATTATTTCCAGCCCAAGCAGAATATCGATGCACAACGAGCATTACAATCGTAAGCAACTTGGGTTTATGATACCGACAACGTAAGCTTTTCAGGTTCTGAGAGTAGCTTTTCAGGTTCTGAGAGTAGCTTTTCAGGTTCTGAGAGTAAGCTTTTCAGGTTCTGAGAGTAAGCTTTTCAGGTTCTGAGGTCCTTCATTCCTCACACCGTTGGAAGATGCAACACATCACTACCGCTACCCCAAAAGAATTCTCCTTATATTTCAATGATCTAATTACATTTTTATCTATTTGTTTAGCAGTTTGTCTTGTCACGTGATCCTTTTTCTAATAATAGTTGATCTCTTCTCTGTATTTCCTATTACCTTCTGTTACTTCTTTCAAATGAATGCCATATTGTTTGGAAACTTGAATTTCCATTGAGTGGCCCCTGTGGTGGGCTTGTTCCATCTGAATCCGGTTCATTTTCTGAATAATGATAATAATAATAATAATAATAATAATAATAATAATAATAATAATAATAATAATAATAATAAATAATAATAATAATAATAATAAAATGCCACAAAAAATGGAAAAACCCAAGCCCCAGGTCCCCACCCGATGAAGTCCAATGGATACTGGCTCAAAAACTTCCAAGGCCCTAACCCCCACGAATAGCAGAACAACTCCAGCATTGTATCTCAAATCACCAAGCACCCAAATGGATGACCACAGGAAGAACATCCTTAGTACAAAAAGACAAGAAGAGTAGGGGGAAATATAGCCAGTAACTACAGGCCTATCACCTGCCTACCAATAATGTGGAAGTTACTAACAGGTATCATCAGTGAAAAAAGGCTATACAACTACCTAGAGGAAAACAAACACCATCCCCCCACCAACAGAAAAGGCTGCAGAAGGAAGTGTAGGGGCGGGGCACAAAAGACCAGCTCCTGATAGGACAAAATGGTATGAAGAACAGTAGGGAGAAGGAAAACCAACTAAGCATGGCATGGATAGACTATAAGAAAGCCTTCGACATGATACCACACAACATGGCTAATAGAATGCCTGGAAAATATATGGGGCAGAGGAAAATACCATCAGCCTTCCTCAAAAAAATACAATGCGCACTGGGGGAATACAATACTTACAAGCTCTGGAAAAAGACTAGCAGAGGTTATAATCAGGAGAGGGATCCTTCCAGGGCGACTCACTGTCCCCACTACTCTTCGTAGTAGCCATGATTCCCATGACAAAAGTACTACAGAGATGGATGCCGGGTACCAACTCAAGAAAAAGAGGCAACAAAATCAACATCTGATGTTCATGGACGACATCAAGCCTGTATGGTAAAAAAAGAACATCAAGGAAATAGATACCTTAATCCAGACTGTAAGGAATTGTATCTGGAAGACATCAGGATGAGGAGGTTTTGGAATAGAAAAATGCGCCTTAGTCAACATACAAAAAGGCAAAGTAACGAGAACTGAAGGGATAAAGCTAACCAGATGGGAGCAACATCAAACACATAGATGAGACAGGATACAAATACCTGGGGAATAATGGAAGGAGGAGATATAAAACACCAAGAGATGAAGGACACGATCAGGAAAGAATATATGCAGAGACCTCATGGCGATACTCAAGTTCAAAACTCAACGCCGGAAATATGATAAAAGCATAAACACATGGGCAGTGGGGCCAGTAATCAGATATAGCGCAGGAATAGTGGAATGGACGAAGGCAGAACTCCCCCGCAGCATAGATCAGAAAACCAGGAAACAATGACAATACACAAAGCAACTACACCCAAGAAGCAAATACGGACAGACTATACATAACACGAAAGGAGGAGGGAGAGGACTACTAAGTATAGAGGACTGCGTCAACATCGAAAACAGAGCACTGGGGCAATATCTGAAAACCAGTGAAGACGAGTGGCTAAAGAGTGCAATGGGAAGAAGGACTAATAAAAGTAGACGAAGACCCAGAAATTATACAGAGACAGGAGAAAGACAGAAAGAACAGAGGACTGGGCAACAACAAACCAATTGCACGGGACACAATACATGAGACAGACTAAAGAACTAGCCAGCGATGACAACATGGCAATGGCTACAGAGGGGAGAGCTAAAGAAGGAAACTGAAGGAATGATAACAGCGGCACAAGATCAAGGCCCTAAGAACCAGATATGTTCAAAGTATGATAGACGGAAATAACATCTCTCCCATATGTAGGAAGTGCAATACGAAAAATGAAACCATAAACCACATAATAATAATAATAATAACTAATAATAATAATAATAAAATAAGAGAGAGGGAAAAAAGGATAAATAATCAAGATCTGAAATAGAAATAAGAAGGATATGGGATATACCAGTGGAAATTGTACCCATAATCATAGGAACACTAGGCACGATCCCAAGATCCCTGAAAAGGAATCTAGAAACACTAAGAGGCTGAAGTAGCTACAGGACTCATGCAGAAGAGTGTGATCCTAGAAACGGCGCATATAGTAAAGAAAAGTGATGGACTCCTAAGGAGGTCAGGATGCAACCCAGAAACCCTCCCCACACTATAAAATACCACCCTAGTCGAATTGGAGGACGGTGATAAGCCAGCAAAAAAAAAAAATAATAATAATAAAAATAATTTCCTTCAAATGAAGCACTATATATATTGTTTGAAAGCTTGAATTTCCATTCAATGTCCCGCGTGGACTTCTTCCTTATGAATAGGGTTCATATTCTGAATAATAATAATAACAAGAAGAAGAAGAAAAAGAAGGCCTTCGCTGAGGACAGTAGCATTGAATATTACAGCTGTTTCAACGCCACTTAATTTATGTAGAGTCTTCTCAATTCTTCTTCTTATCTCTTTCTCATCAGCATGTAGCTGGTTGTATCAGGTTTCCTAAGGACATGTAAAGATTTCAGTTTGTCTCAGGTTTTTATTTCCTCTGACGTGTCGACAGCGCACAGGCAGTTATCTAAGAGAGTATATAGAGATATACTAGCTACATGCTGATGAGAAAAATACAATAAGAAAAATTGAGAAAATTCTATATAGATTAAATGCCGTTGAAACAACTATAATAATAATAATAATAATAATATAATAATAATAATAATAACATAATAATAATAATAAGTGGGCGCCGTGGCAGAGTGGGTTTAGGCAACATTGGCGCTGGGAAAGGGGGAGGTCAGTTGTTGGATGGGTGACCGCTCTCCTCGGCGTTGAATTATTCCTCGGGAAAGGATCTTTACCATAATTTTCCTCAGTCTACTCAGCTGTAAATGAGTACCTATTCCTGATGGGGTCGGCGACCGGGTCCAGCTATGTGTTAATAGCAAAACTCAGCAATGATGGAAAGAAATGGAAGGATTAAACGACAACGAACACGTATGGAACCTCTGGCAACAGAGAGCTTCGTCTGGCAACCAGGTATTCTACCCAATTGGAAGGGGAAGACGGTCCAGGTACTTGGAGTCGTCATCCAGCAACTGACCCCACCACAACGACAGTAACCAACAATCAGAGACTGGAGCTACAGAAGCAAACCAGAGGAAGAAAAAAAATGGACAAGAGAAGAAATAAGGAAATACGGAGATGCTACATCAGAAGCAAACCCGACGGAGGAGAGATAATAGAAGAAGGTTTTTTTGGTCTGGTCACATCTGGAATGAGAGGAATAACACCCACCAAAACAGAGCAGAGGCTGGGAGAACAAGTAAGGAACATAAAGAAAAAGAACTGGCTCTCCCCAACAGAAAGAGAGGAATTAGGAACGGGAAATGACACAGGGGCAACCAATTTACAAGAAGAAACGAACTGAGGAGACGTTTTGCCACAGAAGACGACAGGGATGATGAGGTATCAAACAACGACTTATGAAGAAACACCGACGAAGTAACAGACAGGACAGAATGGGTAGTAAAGATCAGACAATGGATGAGAGAACAAAGATCCCCTCCATGAAAGCCTACAACACCAAGAAATTAAGGGAGAAAACAAGTGAGGTCAATGAAGTAATGAGACTAATACACACCAATATCACAGAAACAACTAAATTCATATATGCAGAACTGATGGGGATACGAACCCAACACACCACCGCACAACCAACCCAACAGAAACCAAAAACAGCAACCTCCTTGGAAAAGGCGCCTGGAAAAGCAAATCATTGTCGATGAGATCTGACTTGAATAAACTGAAAGAGATGGCAGAAAAATGGCTAAGATGCAAGAAAACAGGGGAGGAACTGAACGAGAAATACAAAGTACACGAGAGAACTAAACAACTCAATAGAAGATGTAAAACAGGCTTAAGGTCAAAGCACATAAGATCCAACGGTACATGAACAGGAATAAGGGATACCAAAAGAAAAACAAACTATTCGGAAACCCACCAGAAAAGACTATACAGCCAACTAAGAGGGGAAAGACAACCACCAAGAAATTCCTGAAGCCGAGCCAAATAAGAGACTCTGGGAAAACATCTGGAGCAATCCGGTATCACACAACAAACATGCAAACATGGTTCCAGGAAGTCAAGGCTTTGAAGAAACAGGGAGAATAAAAACAAAAATTTCACTCACATCAACGACAGACACAGTCAGAAAGACCACCAACTAAAGAAAATGCCCCCAACTGGAAAGCCCCAGTTCCCACGAAGTCCATGGATACTGGCTCAAAAACTACAAGGCCCTACACCCAAGAATAGCAGAACAATTCCAGCAGTGTCACAAATCATCACATGCGCCCCCAAAATGGATGACCACAGGAAGAACATCCTTAGTCAGAAAGACAAGAGTAATGGGAAATATAGACAGTAACTACAGGCCTATTACCTGCCTACCAATAATGTGGAAGTTACTGACAGGTATCATCAGCGAAAGGCTATACAACTACCTAGAGGATACAAACACCATCAACCACCCACCGGCAGAAAGGCTGCAAGAAGGAAAAGTGTAGGGGGGGGCACAAAAGACCAGCTCTTGATAGACAAAATGGTAATGAAGAACAGTTAAAGGAGGAAGGAAACCAACCTAAGCATGGCATGGGTAGACTTATATAAGAAAGCCTTCGACATGGTACCACACACATGGCTAATAGAATGCCTGGAAATATATGGGGCAGAGGAAAACACCATCAGCTTCCTCAAAAATACTATGCGCAACTGGAATACAATACTTACAAGCTCTGGAATTAAAAGAAACTAGCAGAGGTAAAAATATCAGGAAGAGGGATCTTCCAGGGAGACTCACGGTCCCCACTACTCTTCGTAGTAGCCATGAATTCCCATGACAAAAGTACTGCAGAAGATGGATGGTGGGTACCAACTCAAGAAAAGAGGCAACAGAATTAACCATCTGATGCTCATGGACGACATCAAGCTGTATGGTAAGAGCATCAAGGAAATAGATACCCTAATCCAGACTGTAAGGATTGTATCTGGGGACATCAGGATGGAGTTTGGAATAGAAAAATGCACCTTAGTCAGCATACAAAAGGGCAAAGTAACAAAGACTGAAGGGATAAAGCTACCAGATGGGAGCAACATCAAACACATAGATGAGATGGGATACAAATACCTGGGAATAATGGAAGGAGGGGATATAAAACATCAAGAGAAGAAGACAACGACCAGGAAAAATAAAGATATGCAGAGACTCAAGGCGATACTCAAGTCAAAACTCAACGCCGGAAATATGATAAAAGCCATAAACACGTGGGCAGTGCCAGTAATCAGATACAGTGCAGGAATAGTGGAATGGACGAAGGCAGAACTTCGCAGCATAGACCAGAAAACTAGGAAACATATGACAATACACAAAGCACTACACGCAAGAGCAAATATGGACAGACTATACATAACATGAAAGGAAGGAGGAGGGGACTACTAAGCATAGAGGACTGCGTCAACATCGAGAACAGAGCACTGGGGCAATATATGAAGACCAGTGAAGACGAGTGGCTCAAGAGTGCATGGGAAGAAGGACGAAGACCCAGAAATATACAGAGACAGGAAAAGACAAACAGAACAGAGGAATAGCATAACAAACTTATGCACGGACAATACATGAGACAGACTAAAGAACTAGCCAGCGATGACACGTGGCAATGGCTACTGAGGGGAGAGCTAAAGAAAGAAACTGAAGGAATGATAACAGCAGCACAAGATCAGGCCCTAAGAACCAGATATGTCCAAAGAATGATAGATGGAAATAACATCTCTCCCATATGTAGGAAGTGCAATACGAAAAATGAAACCATAAACCACATAGCAAGCGAATGTCCGGCACTTGCACAGAACCAGTACAAAAAGAGGCATGATTCATTAGCAAAAGCCCTCCACTGGAGCCTGTGCAAGAAACACCAGCTACCTTGCAGTAATAAGTGGTACGAACAGCAACCTGAAGGAGTGATAGAAAACGATCAGGCAAAGATCCTCTGGGACTATGGTATCAGAACAGATAGTGTGATACGTGCAAATAGACCAGACGTGACGTTGATTGACAAAATCAAGAAGAAAGTATCACTCATTGATGTCGCAATACCATGACACCAGAGTTGAAGAGAAAGAAAGGGAAAAAATGGAT
>NC_087213.1:4216407-4236407 GCF_015104395.2 Macrobrachium nipponense | reverse complement strand
AAAAACTGAAGCATATCACAGGAGGCGCAGCATTATTCACTGCTCTGTCGTGTCCTTGTTTTTGACGATATTACTCCAGAAATAAAGATGACGGTTACTGCAGACACCAAATAAAAGTTCAACCTTGTATCCAAGAAAAATTGGCCTTTTTTCAGGCATTCATACTGATAGGTTTGAAATAGAAAGTTACTATTTTCTCCTTATCATCTGTTGGCTCCAAGTTATAGCATTTCTTCTTCTTCTTCTTCTTCTTCCTCTTCTTCTTCTTCTTCTTCTTAGCGCCTCAGCGGCGTGGTTGGTATGGTATTAGCGTCCCACCTCGGTGGTCGTGGGTTCGATTTTCGGCCATTCCATTGAGGAGTGAGAGATGTGTATTTCTGGGGATAGAAGTTCACTCTCGACGTGGTTCGGAAGTCACGTAAAGCTGTTGGTCCCGTTGCTGAATAACCACTGGTTCCATGCAACGTAAAAGCACCATACAAACATCTTTTTGTTGTTGTTGTTGTTGTTGTTGTTGTTGTTCTTCTTCTTCTTCTTCTTCTTCTTCTTCACGTTTGGAACAGCTCGAAAAAACTCCTGACTACGAAGACCACAAATTCAGCTCCGTGAAAGGATCACTTTTAAAAATAAGGTACCATAAATCTGGTTGTTGAGGGGCGTTTATATCATCGACCTTGCAAGGTGATGGCTGGCGTAAAATAAATGAGAGAGAGAGAGAGAGAGAGAGAGAAGAGAGAGAGAGAGAGACGGAGAATCATCCATGTAGTTTATCAAATTCATTTTAATGGATTCCATTGCTTTATTATTTTTCAAAGTTTACATTATCATGTCACTGCTTTGAGAGAGAGAGAGAGAGAGAATCATCCCTGTAGTTTATGAAATTGATTTTAATGGCTTCCAATGCTTTATCATTTTTCAAAATTTACGATTTCATAACACTGCTTTCAGAGAGAGAGAGAGAGAGAGAGAGAGAGAGAGAGAGAGAGAGAGAGATCATCCATGTAGTTTATCAAATTCATTTTAATGGCTTCCATTGCTTTATTATTTTTCAAAATTTACGTTTTCATGTCACTGCTTTGAGAGAGAGAGAGAGAGAGAGAGAGAGAGAGAGAGAGAGAGACCTTACGTTACAGACCTTACATCTTGTTCGGGTTGCCCCATGTCTCTCAGTGTGAGGCACCTCTAATGTCTACCAGAGAGTTGCTAGTACATCTTCCGGTATATTTTGCATCTTCCAATCTTGGATGGTCTGGGATGCAGCTTAGATATTTGTCGAGCTTACTCCTGATATATTCCTCAGATGAGCTGGCAACGCATTGAATAGACGCTGCATTATCGATGCTGGTTTGTAGTGGATTAATGTCATGTGTGCTTTCCTTATTTTTCCTGGTATAGTTTTGGGCACTATTAATCTACCTCTGCTTGCTCTTTCTGATATTTTTAGCTCCATGATATTTTTGGCTATTCCTTCTATCTGTTTCCATGTCTGAATTATCATGTAGCTTTCTCTTCTCCTTTCTAGACTATATAATTTTAAGGATTGTAGTCTTTCCCAGTAGTCAAGGTCCTTAACTTCTTCTATTCTAGCTGTAAAGGACCTTTGTACACTCTCTATTTGTGCAATATCCTTTTGATAGTGTGGGTACCATATCATATTGCAATATTCAAGTGGACTACGAACATATGTTTTATAAAGCATAATCATGTGTTCAGCTTTTCTTGTTTTGAGGTGCCGTAACAACATTCCCATTTTTGCTTTACATTTTGCCAATAGAATTGCTATTTGATCATTGCATAACATGTTCCTATTCATCATCACACCAAGGTCTTTAACTGCTTCCTTATTTGTGATTGTCTCATTATCAGGTCCCCTACATGCATATAGCTTTCCTTCTCTGTCTCCATAATTTATTGATTCAAATTTATCAGAGTTAAATACCATCCTATTTACCTCTGCCCAATCATATACTTTGTTAAGGTCTCTTTGTAGCGCGTTCCTATCTTCATCACAAGTAATTTCTCTACTTATTCTTGTGTCATCAGCGAAACTACTCACTACCGAGTCCTTAACATTACTGTCTATGTCTGCAATCATAACAAACAATAATGCAGCTAACACCGTACTTTGTGGCACACTGGATATTACCTTAGCTTCATCCGATTTCTCATCGTTTGCAATAACTATCTGTTTTCTGTTGTGTAAAAATTCTTTTAACCATCTTCCTACTTTATCCACTATATTATGTTTTCTAATTTTTTTGCTAATATATTATGGTCTACCTTGTCAAAAGCTTTTGCAAAGTCTAGATAAACCACATCTGTTTCATTTCCGCTTTTCATATTTTTGTATATGTTCTCACGGTGGACTAACAGTAGGGTTTGTGTACTTTTTCCGGGTACGAAACCATGTTGTCCTATATTAAACAAATTATTTTTTATTAAATGTTACATAATATTTTTCTTCATTACCCTTTCATACACTTTCATAATATGTGATGTTAGACTCACAGGCCTATAATTACTTGCCTCTAGTCTTGATCCACTTTTGAAAGTAGGGGTAATATATGCCAATTTGTGCCTGTATCTACACTTTGTCTTAATAATATTGCAAGTGGCTTTGCGATGGAATGAATTACTTTCTTTTACAAAATAGCAGGAACACCATCAGGCCCTGCAGCAGCTCCATTTTTAAATTTATTAATAGCCTGCACAATATCAGCTTCATTAATATCTCTGTCAGCTAAATATTCACTATTTTCATCCCTTACTTCTATATTATTATCTTCATTATCAATTCTAGGGGCGAATTCTCTCTTATATTGTTCTGCCAATATGTTGCATAATTCCTTTTTTTCATTCGTTAATCTCCCTTCAATTCTTAGAGGGCCTATTTCTATTCTTCTTTTATTCATCTTTTTCGCGTACGAGTATAATAGTTTGGGGTTTTGCTTGATATTTACTAGGGTTTTTTCTTCCAAGTCCCATTTTTCATTTTCTTTTGATTGTATAATCTTTTGTTCTGCATTTTCTATCTTACTTTTTAGTTCTATAACTTTCCATGCATTTTTTTTCTTTTGCAAGACCTTTTTTCCACTTTCTGATTTTCTGGAACAAGATCCTTCTGTCTCTTGGTATGCATGACTGATGTTTACTTTTCTTCTTAGGTATATATTTATCCAATATTTTCTCTAATATTTTATATAATATCTCCGTATTTACCCTTATGTCATCACTTACGAAACTGTTATCCCAATCTTTGTTTAATTCTTCATTTATTTCTGACCATTTTATATTTTTATTGTAGAAGTTGTATTTTCCATATCCTTCCCACTTTTTCATTTCTTGCTTATCTCTTTTTTCACTTGCTTTGGAATGGACTGTTAATTCTATGACATTATGGTCTGAAATACTCGCATTATAAACTATTATTTCTTTAACATAATTCACCTCGTTCACAAATACTAGGTCTAAAGTATTTTCGTTTCTTGTTGGCAGGTGATTTATTTGTTGAATGTTGTATTCTAGTAGCATATCTAATAGCTTTTCGAATTGCCTCTTATCTTCTGCACTACTATTACTCTCTTTTTTTATATGTATAAATACAACCACAATCTCCTATTCGTTCTTTCCAGGCTACAAAAGGAAAGTTAAAGTCTCCAGATAGGATAATAGTCCAGTCCTTGTGATTTCTACATAAATCATCCAATTTTTCTATTATTATGTCAAACTCTTTAGTATTAGGGGATCTATATATTACTATGTTCATTAATTTTTCAGATTCAAATTCTACCGCTATTAGTTCACATTCTGAGTTACTATATTTCTCATATATTTTTCCTTGTTTTTTGTCTTTCCCATATATTGCGGTTCCCCCTTGATTCCTATTTTTTCTCTCTGATCTATAAGTTTGGAACCCTTTTATTTGATCATCATTCCCAGTCTCTTGGGAATACCAGGTTTCACTTATATTCATTATATCTATTTTCTTTTCAATTTGGGTTAGTTCTTCTAAGTACTCTATTTTTCTTTTTGAGTTACTCATAACTAAACCCTGCGCATTCATCACTATGATGGTTTGCGTGTTTTCTCCTTCATTTAATATGGGTAATAATAAGGATTTTCCCATGTCTCTTTCCTGTTCTGTTATGTTGTTCTTTTCTTCATTTCCAGAGATTCTGACATTAAAAAGTCCAACTTTTCCATAATATTTGATCTTCCTTCATCATAATTATTCATTTTGTGTCTGAATCTGCAATTTTCTCCATATCTGCAATATCCTCTTGCATCATAAATACAGTTCTTATCTCTTGAGTTGTATCTCGGAGCTGATGCTTGGAAATATTTTGCTGACACTGCATATTGCGGTGATTGCTGGTTTTTTTTTCTTTCACCTGATATTCTTTGTTCCTCTTTATTTGTTTCTCTCTTATTTTGGATTTTATTATTTGATTGATTATTTATTTGTTTTTGATTCATGGCTACAGGGTGCATATATTTACATTTTTTGTCGAACTTACATCCTTTTCCTTCTTTTAGGTTTTTGCATATTTTTGGATCTAGATCTCTGCAATCATCCTCATAGCCGTCTAGGTATACACATTTACCATATATTTCATAGTTGTGACATACCTTTGGATGTTTGTAGTAACATCTTTCTCCGAATCTGCAATTCCCTCTTTTCGAAAGGTTGCAGACCTTGTCTTTCTTGTCTATTTTTTCCTCTTTCCCGTCATTGTTCAGATCTGGGTAGAGCCTCTTCCGGATTTTCTTTTGTGTTGTCTTGTCGTAATTTATTTCTTCGTATGTATGCTGCTTGATTACCTCATATGTAGTATCAATGAGTATCTCTGCATCCATACTTTTATCTTGTTCTTTGTTTTCCTTATTTTTTTTTCTGTCATTTCAGAGAGAGAGAGAGAGAATCATCCATTTAGTTTATCAAATTCATTTTAATGGCTTCCATTGCTTTATCATTTTTCAAAATTTACGATTTCCTAACACTGGTTTCAGAGAGAGAGAGAGAGAGAGAGAGAGAGAGAGAGAGAGAGAGAGAGAGAGAATCCAGTAGAGAATCATCATGTTTATCAAATTGATTTTAATGGCTTCCATTGCTTTATTATTTTTCAAAGTTCACGTTTTCATGTCACTGCTTTGAGAGAGAGAGAGAGAGAGAGAGAGAGAGAGAGAGAGAGAGAGAGAGAGAGAGAATCATCCATGTAGTTTATCAAATTGATTTTAATGGCTTCCATTGCTTTATCATTTTTCAAAATTTACGATTTCCTAACTGCTTTTAGAGAGAGAGAGAGAGAGAGAGAGAGAGAGGAGAGAGAGAGAGAGAGAGAGAATCATCCATGTAGTTTATCAAATTGATTTTAATGGCTTCCATTGCTTTTATCATTTTTCAAAATTTACGATTTCCTAACACTGCTTTCAAGAGAGAGAGAGAGAGAGAGAGAGAGAGAGAGATCATCCATGTAGTTTATCAAATTGATTTTAATGGCTTCCATTGCTTTATTATTTTTCAAAATTTACGTTTTCATGTCACTGCTTTGAGAGAGACCTTACAGACCCTACCTTACCTTACAGACCTTACATCTTGTTCGGGTTGCCCCAGGTCCCTCAGTGTGAGGCACCTCTAATGTCTACCAGAGAGTTGCTAGTACATCTTCCGGTATATTTTGCATCTTCCAATCTTGGATGGTCTGGGATGCAGCTTAGATACTTGTCGAGCTTCTTCTTAAACACATCTACGCTCACTCCTGATATATTCCTCAGATGAGCTGGCAACGCATTGAATAGACGCTGCATTATTGATGCTGGTGCGTAGTGGATTAATGTCCTGTGTGCTTTCCTTATTTTTCCTGGTATAGTTTTGGGCACTATTAATCTACCTCTGCTTGCTCTTTCTGATATTTTTAGCTCCATGATGTTTTTGGCTATTCCTTCTATCTGTTTCCATGTCTGAATTATCATGTAGCGTTCTCTTCTCCTTTCTAGACAATATAATTTTAAGGATTGTAGTCTTTCCCAGTAGTCAAGGTACTTAACTTCTTCTTTTCTAGCTGTAAAGGACCTTTGTACATTCTCTATTTGTGCAATATTCTTTTGATAGTGTGGGTACCATATCATATTGCAATATTCAAGTGGACTACGAACATATGTTTTATAAAGCATAATCATGTGTTCAGCTTTTCTTGTTTTGAGGTGCCGTAACAACATTCCCATTTTTGCTTTACATTTTGCCAACAGAATTGCTATTTGATCATTGCATAACATGTTCCTATTCATCATCACACCAAGGTCTTTAACTGCTTCCTTATTTGTGATTGTCTCATTATTAGGTCCCCTATATGCATATAGCTTTCCTTCTCTGTCTCCATAATTTATTGATTCAAATTTCTTAATAATATTGCAAGTGGCTTTGCGATAGAATGAACTACTTTCTTTAACAAAATAGCAGGGACACCATCAGGCCCTGCAGCAGCTCCATTTTTAATTTCATTAATAGCCTGCACGAAATCAGCTTCATTAATATCTATGTCTGCTAAATATTCACTATTTTCGTCCCTTACTTCTATATCATTATCTTCATTATCAGTTCTAGGGGTGAATTCTCTCTTATATCGTTCTGCCAATATGTTGCATATTTCCTTTTTTTCATTCGTTAATCTCCCTTCAATTCTTAGAGGGCCTATTTCTATTCTTCTTTTATTCATCTTTTTTGCATACGAGTGTAATAGTTTGGGGTTTTGCTTGATATTTACTGGGGTTTTTTTCTTCCAAGTCCCTTTTTTAATTTTCTTTTGATTGTATAATCTTTTGTTCTGCATTTTCTATCTTACTTTTTAGTTCTATAAGTTTCCATGCATTTAATTTCTTTTGCAAGACCTTTTTTCCACTTTCTGATTTTCTGGAACAAGATCCTTCTGTCTCTTGGTCTGCACGACTGATGTTTACTTTTCTTCTTAGGTATATATTTATCCACTATTTTCTCTAATATTTTATATAATATCTCCGCATCTACCCTTATATCATCACTTACGAAAATGTTATCCCAATCTTTGTTTAATTCTTCATTTATTTCTGACCATTTTATATTTTTACTGTAGAAGTTGTATTTTCCATAATCTTCCCACTTTTTCATTTTTTTCTTATCTCTATTTTCATTTGTTTTGGAATGGACTGTTAATTCTATGATATTATGGTTTGAAATACTCGCATTATAAACTACTATTTCTTTAACATAATTCACCTCGTTCACAAATACTAGGTCTAAAGTATTTTCGTTTCTTGTTGGCAGGTGATTTATTTGTTGAATGTTGTATTCTAGTAGCATATCTAATAGCTTTTCGAATTGCCTCTTATCTTCTGCACTACTATTACTCTCTTTTTTATATGTATAAATGCAATCACAATCTCTTATTCGTTCTTTCCAATCTACGAAAGGAAAGTTAAAGTCTCCGGATAGGTAATAGTCCAGAGAGAGAGAGAGAGAGAGAGAGAGAGAGAGAGAGAGAGAGAGAGAAATCATCCATGTAGGTTATACCTACAGTTCATTTTAATGGCTTCCATTGCTTTATCTTTTTTCAAAATTTACGATGTCCTAACACTGCTTCGAGAGAGAGAGAGAGAGAGAGAGAGAGAGAGAGAGAGAGAGAGAATCATCCATGTAGTTTATCAAATTGATTTTAATGGTTTCCATTGCTTTATCAATTTTCAAAATTTATGAATTCCTAACACTGCTTTGAGAAGAGAGAGAGAGAGAGAGAGAGAGAAGAGTGAGAGAGATCATCCATGTAGTTTATCAAATTCATTTTATTGGCTTCCATTACTTTATCCTTTTTCAAAATTTACGATTTCCTATTACTGCTTTGAGAGAGAGAGAGAGAGAGAGAGAGAGAGAGAGAGAGAGAGAGAGAGAGAAAATCATCCATGTAGTTTATCAAATTCATTTTAATGACCTCCATTGCTTTATTATTTTTTCAATTTACACTTCCCTGTCATTGCTTTGGTGCCAAAATTCACTAAACTCTTATTATGCTTTATTATTGTTTATTAAGTAATAAACATGTTTGAGGCGATGATAGTGATATATATCAGATTTTTTATTTACATTTTTCCCAAAGAGCAATATCCTTTATAGTGTATATTTTTTGGATGTACAGAAGGTAGCTTTCACTGCCTCGATATAATATTCTTTTAACTGCTTCACGTACAAAATTTCCACTTTTACGCACCCTTTCTTTACTTCCTTTTATTTAATTCCTCTTTGTTCATTTTTTTTTATCAACTGACACCTGGGGGTAGATAACACAAAACACACGAAGATACCTGAGTGATAATACTGGGGGCGGCTCTAAGCTGATCTGGATTACTTTTGAAAAATCTTTCCTATTTCATTTAATTTCTGTTGAGCTAGCAGTAGCCACGGGACATATTCAGTACTTGTTTTGTAAAGCTGTTTGCTATTCTACAGTAAAAGGTCTAACGTGCTTTGTAAATAGTTGCAGTGTTAAGCTAAAAGTTCATGTTTGTTCTGTAGCGTTTTGTTGATGCTTTCTGCAGGTGGACTGTGTATCTGAAATAATAAATTACTCTTAGACTGTGGTTCCCAAATCATAATCTACGTTTAGACTGTGGTTCACTAATCATAACTTACCCTTAGACTGTAGTTATGAAATCATAATATACGCATTAGGCTGTGGTTCTCAAATTATAATATACGTTTAAAGTGTGATTGTAAAATCATGCTCTATACGTTTAGACTGAGGTTCTCAAATCATAATCTACGTTTAGACTGTGGTTCATAAATCATAACTTACCATTAGACTGTAGTTCTGAAATCATAACATACGTTTAGACTGTGGTTCCCAAATCATAACTTACCCTTAGACTGTAGTTCTGAAATCATAATCTACGTTTTAGACTGTGGTTCCCAAATCATAACTTACCCTTAGACTGTAGTTCTGAAATCATAATCTACGTTTTAGACTGTGGTTCCCAAATCATAACTTACCTTTAGGCTGTGGTTCTGAAATTATGATATACGTTTAGACTGCGGTTCTGAAAACATAACCTACGTTTAGACTGCGGTTCTGAAAACATAACCTACGTTTAGACTGCGGTTGTGAAGTCATGACTCGCATTTAGACTGCGGTTCTGAAAACATAACCTACGTTTAAACTGTGGTTCTGAAATCATAATATACGTTTAGGCTGTTTCTCAACTCATAAGTTACTTTTAGACTGTGGTTCTGAAATCGTAACCTACTTTTAGACTGCGGTTCTGAAATCATAATCTACGTTTAGACAGCGGTTCTCAAATCATAATCTACATTTTAGAATGTGGTTGTGAAATCATAATCTACGTTTAGACTGTGGTTGTGAAATCATAATCTACTTTTAGACTGTGGTTGTGAAATCATAATCTACGTTTAGACTGTGGTTCTGAAATCATAATCTACGTTTAGACTGCGGTTGTGAAGTCATGACTTACATTTCGACTGAGCTAGTTCTGAAATCATAACTCACCTTTAGACTTTGGTTCTGATATGATGGCGTAACTTTAGACTCTGCTTCTGAAATCACAACTTATCTTTAATTCTATATTATGTCTTATTAAGTCCTGAAATAGGTTTTCTCTGTTCATAAACAAACAATTAGATAAGGTTTTGAAGTTATATCACTTGTGAAATGCATATCCGATTGTTTGTGTGCATTTTGTCTGTTTGTTCTGGGTTATGCAGATCATATGCATAGGATTTTACTATGGTTAACCTCTGGACTTTTAACAAGGAATCAGATTTCGGGTGAGAATGGTATGTATTTTTGGGTGGGGTGGTTGGGGGCCGGGTGGTAAATTATTTGCTTATAGCTGCTTTATTGCAGATGTTCATTGCTAAAGACGCCTAAATCGTGTGTGCGAGCGCCGTAGAGTTTTGTAAAAAAATTCGTATCCTTTGTACAAGAAGAATTCCGTTTTATGCCATTTTATTCTTTATATATATATATATATATATATATATTATATATATATATATATATATATATATATATATATATATAATATATATATGATATATGCATTTGATTTCCCATTTTGAAGATTTTTCCTTAAGTTGAGATCCACATGAGAGAAGAGAACTTATGAGTTCATTGCCATCCTCTAAAAATGTTTAAATTGGGGACTGAAACCCGATCTTATAATCGAGTTATGAGAGTAGAAAAAAAACTGGAATAAGAGCATAATGATAACTGCAAGAACAAAGTAATAAACATGATAAAGAAACCAGCCTAAAATAAGGATAGAAAAAAATTCCAGACGTTACTCTTTAGCAAAGAGAAACTTTCGTAAACAGCTTTTCAACTCGGAGGCGAGATTTCGCGCCGGTAATGAACGAACTTTTTCCCCGTTCCCGTTTCTTCATCCAAGAGTCATGGATTTCTTTCCGTGGACGTTCCAAGAATCATTAAGAGCAGTAACACCGAGGGTGATTGTATAAGCGAGCAAAATAGTTGCTTTCTTTTGTTGTCGATATATTGATCCAAATGTAAATGATTTTCCTAGAGAAGGGTTTGTAAGATTGTGCATTTTGTAGTTACGTCTTACGACAGGATAATATCTACACGTTCAAGGCTTGAACTGTAATGAAAACTTGTTCATTACGATACCAATTGTTGGTGTCGTGGTTATTAAATTTGCATAACCGTTCGGGTCTTTAAAGCGGAGAAATGATCCGGCTGTTGGAACTAAGAATCCTTGATTACAAAATGCACAGAAACTAAGAATCCTTGATTACAAAATACACAGAAACTAAGAATCCTTGATTACAAAATACACAGAAACTAAGAATCCTTGATTACAAAATACACAGAAACTAAGAATCATTGATTACAAAATACACAGAAACTAAGAATCAATGATTACAAAATACACAGAAACTAAGAATCCTTGATTACAAAATACACAGAAACTAAGAATCATTGATTACAAAATACGTAGCAACTAAGAAGCCTTGATTACAAAATGCGTAGACTTTAAGCATCTTTGATTACAAAATACGTAGAAACTAAAAATCTTTGAATACAAAATACATACACTTAGAATCCTTGCTTATAAAATACGTAGAAACTGAGAATCTTTGATTACAAAATACACAGTAATTAAGAATCCCTGGTTACAATAATACGTAGAAACTAAGAATCCTTGATCATAAAACACGTTGAAACTACGAACTTTGATTGCAAAATATGTTGAAACTAAGAATCCTTGATTACAAGATACGCAGAAGCAATAATCCTTGATTACAGAATACACAGAAATTAAGAATCCCTGATTACAGAATACTTAGAAACTAAGGATCCTTCATTATAAAATACGTAGAACTACGGAACTTTGACTACAAAATACGTAGAAACAAGAATCTTTGATTACAAAATACGTAGAAACAAGAATCCTTGATTACAAAATATGTAGGCACTAAGAATCCTTGATTACAAAATACACAGAAACTACGAATCCTTAATTACAAATTATGTAGACTCTAAGAATCTTGGATTACAAAATACGTAGAAACTAGTAATCCTTGATTACAAAATACGTAGAAACTAAAAACCCTCTCCTCTGGGGCTTAGGAAGCACTTGAAAGTCATTTGTATTTGGATCAGTATATCATTAACAAAAGAGAGCAATTATTTATTGCTGTCTTTGTTAAAAATATGCTGGTAATTAACAAAGAAAAACTGAAGTAATTGATATCTTATGATAACATACGAAATAAATTCAAGATCTTGTTATATAACAGATTTCTTGATTGAAGATAATATCGTAACTAACAATAAACATCAAGCAGTTCCTAATTTACGAAGAACTCTACGAGAGAAATTCAAGATCTGCTGGTTGCAATTCTCTTGTTGCCCAACAATTTTCTTGTATTTTGTTTGTAACGCTCGAATAAAAAACTAAAAATCGTAGCGAACAATAAACTACGCAAAAATTCGCAAGTCCTTTCTCTTTCAATTGCTTTTTTTTTCCTTGCAACGGCAGACTGTGAGGCAATTTGAACAACAGAAGGGGCAGCTCCACAATCCCCTCTGTATAAAAAAAAGAGGCACAAATTGCGTGAAAACGAAATAGATTTTTTCTTCCTTTTGAATCTAGAAAGGAAAGAAAGGAAACTACAGTTTTTGTAGGAGGAGGAGGAGGAGGAAGGGTGAGCCGTTGCAAAGGAATTCGATTGTCCCGTTTCTCAGGTGGATTAAGGAACAACCTGACGCCGGAGACCAAACTAATGCAGAAGGTGATGACCATGTGTATCACCTCTCTCTCTCTCTCTCTCTCTCTCTCTCTGGACTTGACGTTAGACTGCACTGCTGTTTCTAGTTTCTCTACTGGAGAACGTTGTTCTCTCTTCTCTCTCTCCTCTCTCTCTCTCTCTTCTCTCTCCATCTCTCTCTCTCTCATACACACACACACACACAAACGATTTTGCGTTAGACTCCATTGAGTTATTTTTTTTTACTTTAATTACCAGAGGAAACTCAGACGCTATACAGAAATATAAAAAATAGAAATAAAATAAAATGAAATAAAATAACAAAATAAAAAGTCTTCGTCGCATATGAAACATTAAATCATAATTTGGGAAAGAGCATATCACGTCAAATCCGGAAAATGTTATGTGTATTGTTATATATATATATATATATATATATATATATATATATATATATATATATATATATATATATATGTGTGTGTGTGTGTGTGTGTGTGTGTGTGTGTGTGTGTAATTTATTTTTTTATTAAAGTCACTCTGATGCCAGCTGTTGGATTATGAATAGAATTTTGAAATCCCCGAGTTTGCAATGGAAAAAGAGACGCATTTCTTCAGAACATTGACTCCATATTCCGTTACAATTTCCAGGGGTAGGGGTGGGGGCGGGGGTATTACCATCAATGCAACTCACGCGGTGTTATTGTAAGCACTCTTAAGTGTTTTTTTTGCAGCGTCCCTTCGGCTCCTAGCTGCAACCCTTTCATTCCTTTTATTGTACCTCTGTTCATGGTTGATTCCTTCCATCCTATACTTTCCACCGTTTCCTGATAATTGCTTCGTAGTTCAACTGCCTTTCAAAGCCTTTCAAACCTTTCCACTCTCAATTTCCTTCCCAACGAACGCTGAATGACCTCATAGGTCCCAACGCTTGGCCTTTGGCCTAACTTTTATATTCCAATCCGAATTCTAATATTCCGTTACAAATTATGATACAGAAATGTACAGAAAGTTTGAAAGGGAGTGAGGTGAGAGATTGGGGGTGGTGGGGGGGGGGGGGGGGGTGTGTATGGTCATATCACAGAATACGTGACACTTCAACATGAATCCAGTCTAAAAATGGCAAGATTTGAGGGAGCCCAAATCAACAGTATTTGGACCCCTCCCGAAAATATGAAATGGCCACCTGCAATAATTAACTGACAAATATCGAAATGCAAAAATATCACCGTGTTTGTGAATTTACATCAGTGGTGGCAGGTGACTGCTGACAAAAAAATATATATATATATTAAAGCCGAAAATCAGATTATTTCGTAAATATCAGCCTCTGATGTCTGCGCTGGCTGAGAGAGAGAGAGAGAGAGAGAGAGAGAGAGAGAGAGAGAGAGAGAGAGAGAGAGAGAGAGAGAGAGAGAGGAGGGGCGAGGGGGTGGGATGGTTTGTTGTTATGATCGTGACCACGGCTAAAAGGAATATGGTCAAATGGAAATCAGATTATTTTGGAAACATAAAACATAAGCCTTCGATACTGAGAGAGAGAGAGAGAGAGAGAGAGAGAGAGAGAGAAGAGAGAGAGAGAGGAGAGAGAGAAGGGGGGGGTGAAATATATGGTCAAATGGCAACTCAGATTATTTCGGATAAATTAGCCTTGATGTATATTCTTGATACACACATAGAGACTGTGTGAGTGTGTGTGTGTGTGTGTGTGAGAGAGAGAGAGAGAGAGAGAGAGAGAGAGAGAGAGAGAGATTTTGTAACGATGAGTGTGGGTGCTAATGAAAACAAATATGGTCAAATGGAAAATCAGATTACATCGGAAAAGTAAGTCTTCAATACGAAGAGAGAGAGAGAGAGAGAGAGAGGTCAAAACCATATTATTTCGTTAAATATAAGGAAAAAAAATCCTAAATAGGAATAATTCAGCTTCGGTTGCAGCCCAGCCGTCGTCGGTGGCAGGAAAATGCAAGCAAATGTTTACAGCAAATAGAATATATTGTGGCATGATTTCAGCTTAATTATGCCAGTGGTTAAACGTATCTCATATTCCGTGATTATGATTATGACAACAGAGTCTGGAATAAGGTAATTATGCTTGAAATGCCGTTACGCCTGGTTGCGTTAACCAAGCACAGACATTGAGCAATTCTAATGGAAGGCTTTTGTGTGAATGTTTCTGGCGTTATTAAAGAACAAGATGGATATATTTATATTTTCCACGAAATATACTTTATGAATAGTATAAATATTTTCATCTTATTGCAGGTTTTTCCACGAGATATTCATTTATTAATAATATAAATATTTCCATCTTATTGGAGGTCTTAGATCTCTCGCTCTACTCAGTAAATGAAGTTAATTGCTCTTATGGAAATACCCCATAGAGGGTGGTGCATGCGGTGCACTGTAGGAACCACTTAAGGTTCGGCCCCTACCTGCATCGGATTTCATCAATTTTATCGTTACCCTTTTGAAACCTCTGTACTCTGCGTTCCTTTCTGCGCTGATCTACCTCATAGGGCGCAGCGCTTGGCCTTGGGCCCAAATTCTACATTCTATTCAGCTCTCGTATTAGAGTCAGACCTGTTGCGGGGGGGGGGGGAGGGGGGGGGGTATCGATCGCCGCCCACCCCCCCCACAAAAAAGCTGGTTTTTTTTTTTTTCGTAGAACTGTACTTACAAAGTAATAAATAATTATTGTTTTTGTTAAGTCAAAGTATATAATATAACAAATAAAGTAATATGCATGTTATTGTTAACATAATAAATGAATCAATCAGTAAAACTGAAGAAATAATCTTGAATTTCAGTGCAAACTTTCAACATTATAAGTAAAATTCTGGCAACCAAAGCCAGTAATTTGAATAACATCTAATCGGGTAGAAGGGCATAGACCGCATAGATACCCAATTTTTCTTCTTGATATAACTAAAATATAACTAAAATAACATCTTGAATATACTAAACTATATATGGAATGACATTTGTAGAAGAAAGGGTCCAGTTTTGGGAAAAACGACATTCCCCCCAAAAAAAAAACTCTGGGTACGAATCTGGGCATCATATTGGAATGTCAGAAATAAAAGTTATTTGTGGAATCCTATGCCGAAACGAGAGAAGAATCATTTTAGTATCCTTTTATGAGACCATTTGTAACGAAATCTTACAGACAAGTGTATCACTAACGATTGAAAGTCACATCGAGCTGATGACCACCTTACGGAATGAAAGAGAGAAAATGAATGTTTTTAGAAGAGCTGTATGTAATATTGTTTTTTCAAAGGAAAGAGAATGGAAAGTAAGAGGAGCCAGAGAAAATAAAAAGAAAAAATTACGAAAGGAGTAGGTTGAACAGAAGTTACAGCCCTTCAGAGATGGAATCAGAATGTTTACATATAATGAATTGAGTCTTTTTGGAAGTAAATCTAAAATATAAGGTGATTCTAATGTCAAATTGAAAAATAAGGGAATGAAGTATTTTTTTCCCATCACAGACTATTGTAGACAGGTGTTGCATGAGTGGAATATTAATCTTTATCTTATAATGTGCGTTATAATGAGTTTTATAAATCTCTGCAAAAAAATTTTTTCGTTGTGGGGGGGAGGTTTCTTTTTCGATAACGTACTCATATTTTGTAGTACTACTTGTTCCTAAGTAGAGCAGATTTCTTTCTCTCTCTCTCTCTCTCTCTCTCTCTCACAACTTTATATATATATATATATATATATATATATATATATATATATATATCTATATATATATATATATGTTTGCGTGTGTAGTAAAAATCTTATATATATATACATATATATATATATATATATGTATATATATATATATATATATATATAGTATATATTTTAGTATGTATGTATGTATGTATGTATGTATATATATATATATATATATATATATATATATATATATATATATATATATATATATATATATATTCATTAATCAATTTGACTGGGAAGGTTAACAGATACCCCTTTAAAAAGACAAAGAAAGAACAGTAAAAAAGGAGAGCAATAACAATGGAAAACCTGGGCTTACGCGTCATTAAGCAATTATTCGTTTGCATCTATGTGAAAGGAGAAGCGCTTTCAAAAATTGGCCTGATTCAAATATCCTGCGAATGCCCAAACCATAATAGAAAACAATTAGGGTAACTCCCCCTCACAGTACAGCCATGATTTGAATATTTGATTAACGGGCATTTATTTATTGGGGAGGGTAGGGTAGGTGGAGGGGGGAAGGGTGGGAAGGGAGGGGTGGGGGGGGAAGGGGTAGGGAGACAGGGGGGAGAGGGAGACAGGGTGAGGAAGGTGGGGCGTTGTTGTTATGCCAAAAAAACTTTGCCTTTTTCAAAGCTCTGTCACCGGAGCATAATGATGTACTGACATCATCACTGTATTTTTAACTTTTGCTGCATAAAATCCGTTTCCTATTTATAGGGCTTTCTTTTTCATATCTGAATCAATTTCTGGTCAAGGATTTTTGACTGGAATCATATCTGCTACAGGAACTTGTGATCCCTAGGGCTATAGTAGATTCACATCAACCGTGCAAAAATTTAATGTCTAGGCCAGTCCCATACGACGCTCCTGATTGGCTGTCGATAAGGCATCACAGGGCTGGAAATTCTCAGTCTCTCGAGAGAGTTCACATTAGCAGGATGTATGTTCCACCTCTCCTGAAAGATGTGTCCCTCATGAGAGGTGGAACATAGATCCTACCCATGTGAACTCTCGAGAGAGAGATCTGAGAGTTCCCAGCCCTGTGATTGGCTTATCAACAGCCTATCAGGAGCGTCGTAAGGGAGAGGCCTAGACATCAAATGCACGTTGATGTGAATCTACTATAGTACTAAACTCGGCGAAACAGTGATTGGTCATTTTACAAATTCAGTATTGATTTCGTGAAATCCCTGCTGTCACATGTTTACTGTAACACACACATTTACACACACAATATATGGAGAGAAGGGGTTTGGTGGAGGATGATGCCTTCGATAGAAGGCAGTGGAGAAGGCGCCGCATCAGGCAACCGACCCCTTAGTGTAGGATAATGCTGGGAAAGACGAAGACTATCCAGATGAAATATATTTACGGAAATATTTACAAAGATTAAAAGATTAACGCTTTCGTCCATCCTCCTGTGATCAAGTCCACAGGAGGATGGACGAAAGCTTTAATCTTTGTAAATATTTCCAAAATATATTTCATCTGGATAAACAAGGATATTAATGTGGATCCTTCTATTGATTTCTTAGAAGCACGATACGGTGTTTATATATTGCGTACACACACACACCGCACATATATATATATATATATATATATATATATATATATATATATATATATATATATATTATAGTATATATTATTACAAGAGAAGAATCTCGTATTTTATTTGGTAAACGTCAAGCCAAAAGCGGTAGGCAACTGGCAATAACACTCAATCTCTCCTCTCTCTCTCTCTCTCTTGACTTCGCACCCCTCTCTCTCTCTCTCTGTCCTCTCCCCACTCTGCTCTCTCTCTCTCTCTCTCTCTCTCCAAGCGACCGCTGGCATAGCCTTCGCTCTCATCTCTCTCTCTCTCTCGATCGACTCGCAACCTCCTCTCTCTCTCTCCATTCTAAACAGGTCATCAAATGAGATCAGAGATATGGAAAAATATAACAGTTTATTTAACAATGGAAAGATATAAAACTCAAGTCTCACAGACTAACTAACTTAGTTAAACCCCCAGTATGTAAATGTCTTAATCAGTAATTAGTCACACCAATCTCTTCTCCAACCGGGACCCTCTCATTGTTTGCAATAACTATCTGTTTTCTGTTGTGTAAAAATTCTTTTAACCAACTTCCTACTTTGTCCACTATATTATGTTTTCTAATTTTCTTTGCTAATATATATGATCTACCTTGTCAAAAGCTTTTGCAAAGTCTAGATAAACCCCATCTGTTTCATTTCCGTTTTTCATATTTTTGTATATGTTCTCACGGTGGACTAACAGTTGGGTTTGTGTACTTTTTCCGGGTACAAAACCATGTTGTCCTATATTAAACAAATTATTTTTTTTATTAAATGTTTCATAATATTTTTCTTTATTACCCTTTCATACACTTTCATAATATGTGATGTTAGACGCACAGGTCTATAATTACTTGCCTCTAGTCTTGATCCACTTTTGAAAGTAAGGGTAATATATGCTAATTTGTGCTCATCATAAATCTTGCCTGTATCTACACTTTGTCCTAATAATATTGCAAGTGGCTTTGCAATAGAATGAACTACTTTCTTTAACAAAATAGCAGGGACACCATCAGGCCCAGCTGCAGCTCCATTTTTAATTTCATTAATAGCCTACACAATATTGGCTTCATTAATATTTATGTCTGATAAATATTCACTATTTTCATCCATTATTTGTTTCATTATCTTCATTATTAATTCTAGGGGTGAATTCTCTCTTATATCTATCTGCCAATATGTTGCATATTTCCTTTTTTCATTTGGTAATCTCCCTTCTATTCTTAGAGAGAGGAGAGAGAGAGAGAGAGAGAGAGAGAGAGAGAGAGAGAGAGAGAGAGAGAGAGAATCTTCAGTCAGCAATATCACAGTGTTTCAGAGGGTTCCATGATACATCCTAGTGAATACCAAACGTTATTTAAGAAACGTTTCGCACACAAAAAACATGGTGCAACCAGTGCTTCAGTTCTCTCTCTCTTAGTTCCTTTGCATTGTTTTTAAGTCTTTAACTTTTAACTTTTACAGTGTTTTTATTTTGTAATATTTTTAGTATTTACAGTGAATTCCTTTTATAATGTAATTGTTTTTATTTTTCACAGACTGATGATTCACCGAAACGTTTCTTAAATAAACTATGGTATTCTACCAGTATGTTTCATGGAACCCTCGAAATACTATATATATATATATATATATATATATATATATATATATATATATATATATATATATACTATATGTGTGTGTGTTTGTGTGTATGTATGTATGTATGTATGTATGTATGCACAAACACACACACCTGATGTTTTCTGAATATTTTGCCATGATCCATATCCGTTTTTGTGCAGAGAGGGAAATAGATTTACGGATGCTTGGATCCAGGAAAACATAGAGCACCCATTTCAATTATCCTGTCGATAACGCATGAATCAGATGACCCAATATTGTGTCAATTTTGGCCTGGGAATTATTTGAAACACGTGACTGTGTCAAGGAATTCTGCAATTAGTGTGTATGAAACAATGTATTTGTGAGCTGTATATAATGAGTGTGTTTGAAAAAAAAGGTGATATGTGAAATCTGTGTATAATGGACGTGTTTAAAAAAACGTAATATGTGAATGCTGTATTTATATAATGAGTGTGTTTGAAAAAAAATTTAATATGTGAAATCTGTATTTATATAATGGGTGTGTTTAAAAATGTATTATGTGAATGATGTATTTATATAATGAGTGTTTGGAAAAAAATGTAATATGTAAATGCTTTATTTATATAATAAGTGGGTTTGAAAAAATAATGTAATATGTGAAATCTGTATATAATGAGTGCGTTTAAACAAATGTGATATGTGACTGCTGTATTTACATAATGAGTGTGTTTGAAAAAAATTGTAATATGTGAAATCTGTATTTATATAATGAGTGTTTTAAAAAAATGTAATATGTGAATGCTGTATTTATATA
>NC_087213.1:4206407-4211407 GCF_015104395.2 Macrobrachium nipponense | reverse complement strand
CTAAAAACAAAAGAAACAAAAAAAAGCTAAACAGAAGAATATTTTCAATCTGCGCTCATCAAAAACGCCATTACTGCCCCAAAACAAATAAGAGGAACCTCTCGGTCAACAGACAAAAATCCAACTACGCCACAGGCAAAACCAAATGCAGGAATCACATAATCAGCAAACAGACAACATTTCATGTCCATTACGTCGAGTGGCAACAAAAGCACAACTGACATATTAGGCTGATAGCCAGTGATGCCTCAGGCTAAACAGTTTGTTCATAAATGGCCTCCGCTGGAACCCAAACACCATTTTGCGAGTGTTTTGGTGGATGATTCACCTTTCTGAAGGATTCGGAGTTTTAGATGATGAGTCACCGAGAGAGAGAGAGAGAGAGAGAGAGAGAGATGGGGGAGCGGAGCCTGGGGTAGGACTATCGATGACTTGCTCTACGCTCTACGTCAACACACACAAAGATAACTGATGATGAGTCACTGGTTTATATGTGGTTACAGCTTGTAGCAAGAGAGAGAGAGAGAGAAGGAGAGAGACAGAGAGACAGAGAGAGAATGGAGGGGGTGGGTGGGTGGGTTGTGACCCTCACAAGTGACAAGTTGTTTCTTAACATTATAAATGAGGCAAAAGTTTGTTTTGCTTTAATCACATTATACAATGTTTCACAATGTCTAGTAGCAATGTGATCATTCATTTTTGTTTGTGTGTTTGTAATAATATTGATAATAAATAATATATTTTATTTTCTATTTTCCTCCTGGATGGAGACTATCCAGCCATGCTCCTCAACAGCAATCAGTAACTATCACGAGAGTAGTTAGATAGTCTGTAATAAACAGTAGCTGGAACTAAATGTCAAATCCTTGGGTGAATAAATCCAATTATAATGAATCTCGGTTAATACTACAGTAAAATGACTCATTTGCATAATAGATAAGGTAAAACCTAAGACACTCTTCACCCAAGTACAAAATATGTCAGCACGATTGGAAATATTTTATAATCGTAGCCTTTATAAGAGAAGGGCGAGACGTTAAGTCCTGCCCCCCGGGACATCACGTACCGTCCCGAAAGTAGGACCAGTTACCTTTCATTCTTCTTACATTGTGAGTGAGGCTGTGGCCGGGTTTGACGACGGAAAGACTTTATCTGTAAAGGGCATTTATTACCTATGGTCTCGTAGCTGCACTGCTTTCTGCCTTTTAATATACATATAATATACAAAGTTTCTTCAACTTCACTTGCTTCGGTGATCAACTTTTCACCAGAAAATATACAAAGTATGGAATTGTCACTTCACACAGAAATAGGCTCTCTCTCTCTCTCTCTCTCTCTTGTGGCGTGCTAAAGCGATGGTTCTTTGGTTTTGTAATGTAGGGTTACATTTACAGTACCTTCAAATGAAAGAGAGAGAGAGAGAGAGAGAGAGAGAGAGAAGGGGAAGCAGTATATACGACAGAATTTAAGCATATGAAGAGTGAGAGAGAGAGAGAGAGAGAGAGAAGGAGGGGGGGAGGGAGAAACTAAATACGACAGCAGAAATTATGCACATGAAGCCAGAGAGAGAGAGAGAGAGAGAGAGGTCCCCCAAACGAAAACACCAAATACAAGAGAAGTTAAGAAAATTAAGACAGACAAGAAGACAGAAAGAAAATGAGAGAGAGAGAGAGAGAGAGGAAGTATCGCATCTAATCGGGCAGATTGAGACGGACGGACGGTCGAAGGATGACTGGTGACTGACAGGTCAGTATTTACCCAGTTGGTATTCTGACAGAGTTAGGGGATCAGGAGGTGACGCCTGACCGCCCCTTTCCAAGGTCACGGGTTTCATTCGACATGGAGGAGGAGAGGAGGATCTGCGCATGCGCTCTTCTTTCCTCTTCCACTCATTCTTCTTATGACGTTACTTGGATTATTGGGTTTTATGGAAATTTTTTACTGTTTAGAGAAATTCTCTACGAGTGTTTTTGCACCTTTCAGAATAATAATAATAATAATAATGACAGTGGTATAATAATAATAAATAAACAAATCCACAGTTATGTAAATATACATATATTTCAATTTAAAAACAGCAAAGATAGCTTTCGGGAATCTTCGAATCTTGCGGTTCCCCTTATCAATTGATTGATAAGGGGAACCGAACAGATTCCCGAAAGCTATCTTTGCTGTTTTCAAAATGAAATATATGTACATTTACATAACTATGAATTTGTTTTTCCATTTGAAGACTCGTGCTACTATGATTTTTTATTTTTTTAATAATAATAATAATAATAATAATAATAATAATAATAATAATAATAATAATAATGCCAGTGTTACAGTATAATATAATTGCTTTGTTTTATGTTAGTTATCGATTATTTTTTCGGGTCTCGTTCCATTTTGTGTCATGGGTAAGTAGTTGGTCGACCCAACAATAAATTAATTGAACTAATTGAGATATAAATAATAATAGGATTATCTAATTATTCTGACACAATATAATTCACATTTCTCAGTCTGAGATTAAATGCCGTGCAAGTGAAAAGATTGGAAGGCCTTTTTATGTTTTGAATCGATGCCTTGTTCGAATATTTTGTTGATAAATGAAGGTAATAACACAAAGAACTCTCTCTCTCTCTCTCTCTCTCTCTCTCTCTCTCTCTATCCTCCTCTTCCTCTTTTACACTTCAGCATCATGAAAATTAACTCTCTCTCTCTCTCTCTCTCTCTCTCCTCTCTCTGATGTAGTAAGTGAAAATGTAAATGGTTTCATGCCTTACTTAAATAGAAGATGCGGGTATGAATGTACTTCCGTACTCCCACACGTGCGAATGAATGCATTTAATGCATTTAGGAAAAAAGCTATGGTAATACAATTTACATAAATACATGATGTGCAGTGATTTATGATGCATAATGATGTGAGTTAAAATAACGCTTATGTCTATCACTGGTAAACACCCACATACATTGTCTCTCTCTCTCTCTCTCTCTCTTTTGCACACACTCTCTCTCTCTCTCTCTCTCCTTACACACTCTTACTGTGCCTCCTCTCTCTTTTACACTCTCTGTCTCTTTTTCTCTCTCTCCTTACACATCCTTACTCTGCCATCTCTCTTTTAACACACAACCTCTCTCTCTCTCTCTCTCTCTCTCTCTCTCTCCTTACACATACTTACTCTGCCTCCTCTCTCTTTTACACTCTGTCTCTTTCTCTCTCTCTCCTTACACATCCTTACTCTGCCATCTCTCTTTTTACACACAACCTCTCTCTCTCTCTCTCTCTCTCTCTCTCTCTCTCTCTCTCTCTCTCTCTCTCAGGCAAAATCCAACCACTTTCATCTTATCGCGCAATCTTAACATATTCCCCCGTCTTGGATAACATTTTTCCCCCGTGCGAAGAGAAAGATGAAATCCAATAGCTTTCTCCCGAAGGTCTCTCCCGGGAATCCGCCATTGGCGAAAGTATATGTAAAATTGAGAGAAAGTTCTTCCTTTCCTCTTTTTCCGGATTTCATTATTTGTCGCTGCGATGGAGCCATCGTTTATTGCATTGCTACTTATATTGTCGTCGTTGTTGTCAGTTCTTGCTCTTTGTTTTCATTGTAGCGGAAATGGTTTTGTTTTTTCATTGTAACATCAATAGTTTTTACGTTGTAACGTTGTTTTTTTTATTGTAACAGCGATTGTTTTTTCGTTGTAGCAATAATTGAATCATTTTATTTTTCATTGTGAAGCTACTTTATTCATTGTAAAAGTCAGTGTTTTCTTTTTCATTATAACATAAATAGTTTTTTTTTCTTTGTAACCATAACTGTTTTATTTTTCATTGCAAAATTAGATTTTTTCCTTGTAACTATAATTATTTTGTTTTTACATTGTAACAGTAATTGTTTTGTTTTTTCATTCCAACATTAGATGGTTTTTTCCTTGTCACTGTAATTTTTTTGTTTTTATTGTAATAGTAAATGTTTGAGCAATGATACAATGTTAAGAGGAGGGAGTGTGGTACTTAATTTCCCCGAAATATGATGTTATACCTATTCTGACAGAATATTGTCCTTTTAAATCATTTCCTCTCTTCGTCCTAATAAAAAACAAGAGTCAGTTTTTGGTAATATGGCAGACAACCATAAATTATTTAACAAATAACATATGGTAGTATAATTGTTTCCCTCGCTAAAACCACTACATTCAAGTGCAAAGCTTAAAACATACTTTCCTGCAGAACAGATGAAATAACGGCACCAAAAGGATATAATTACAAGAAAAAAACTAACTTAAATCTTATGTACTGTTCTGTGGGTTTTCTGTCAAGTGTACTATGATAGGTTCAGGACCCTCTTCAGGTGATCATTACCTCAGGTTACCTCGACAAAATCCTTCATTATTATTCAGACCTGCATGCGCGTGCGCGCACAAACGACATGCATATATATATATATGTTGAAGGTCCGAATTGATTCCCACAGGGGCATAAGCCAATAAAAAACAGGTAGTAGGTTATCTAATCCAGAACAATCCAATATACGTAATCACTCAAAAACATGTAAAACATATATTGACAGCAAGGATTTTTCTATCTTGGGCCCAACTGCGGAACAACAACAACCTGACAATTTTAGAATCTTTAATTATCAAAAAGACTGTGACCCTCGTTAAATACCCAAACGTCCTCTGTAAAATTGTTCATAGCCTAGTTTGGCAGCTGGGTTTGCCTCACTGTATTTTTAGTTTTTGACCTATATTGTGTTAGTCTTACTCTTTCTTTTGTATAGGTAAGGTGTTTCTGAAATTTTAGTGAAGTCCTGTACTTTTAATTTGTTTGACTTTTGAGATGCTGTTGAATTTTAACTTTTAATTTAAACTTAACTTTTACTTTTTACTTTTTTACTTTTTACTTTTACTTTTTTAATTTATTGAGAGCTGCCATGACATTTTTAATATAAATTAAATTAAATTAAATTATTTTAATGTTCACTCACTTCCGAAGTCAAGCCAGTTTTCCG
>NC_087213.1:4196407-4201407 GCF_015104395.2 Macrobrachium nipponense | reverse complement strand
ATGTCTTGCACACTAAAGTAATTGTACAGTTTTCCATTATTTTTCAGTCTTTAATTTGCATTTATTACACTTTTAAGGTTATTCACTATTCCATTATGTTCCAGTTTTTCATTTGCGTTTCGTATTGGCACCTTTATTAAGCTGTATCCATTTATTCATTTTTCTTTTCTAATAACCGTCTGTTATTTCTGGATTTCCTTTTACCTTCTGTTAACATTCTTTCTATCGAACACCATATTCTTTGAAAACTTGAATTTAGAGTCGGTGGCCCCTGTGGCGGGCTTCTGCCATTTAAATAGGGTTCGTGGTCTGAATAATAATAATAATAATAATAATAATAATAATAATAATAATAATAATAATTGTGCAGGCTTCTTCCATTTAAATACGGTTCGTCTTCTGAATAATAATAATAATAATAATATTAATAATAATGATAATAATAATAGTAATAATAATAATAATAATAATAATAATAATAATAATAATAATTTCGTTACACTCCTTTTATTATTATCTTATTTTTATTTTATCTTATTATTTTATTTTTTTATTATATTACTTTATTATTTCTGTTTCAATTTTATTATTTTTATATTTTTTTGTTCTTTCATTTTTTATTTTCTTATGTATATATATTTTATTCAAAACACTTCGTAAACTTTCAGGTCATCGTATATTCAAAATTTATAATACAGAAAAATACCGAGTCCTAACTATTTCCATTTGAATTATTAATAGAAACAAAATCCTTCGCTTCCAACTGACATAAAAAAAAAATAGCTTTTATCAAAAGTTGAGCAAACATTTTTATTATTGTAGTATGTTCTATCATTTTTATTTTTATAGTGTTTTGAAAAATTCAACTCATAAATCATCCAAAGATGTTTTCACTCATTCATCGCCTGTACTTGTCAGAAGCAAAAAATTATGAAATTAAAAATAATAATAATAATAATAATAATAATAATAATAATAATAATAATAATAATAATAATAATAATAATAATAATAATTGGATGCCAGAGGATTATCACATCTTTAATCATTTTTCATAAGATACTGCACTCCTCTTTGGACGATATTTTATAAACTCTTTTTAAATACTTATATTTCTTAATGTGCATTGTATGATAGCTAACGCATCTCTCGCTTGCGAATAAAATAAAAATGCTTAAAAATCTTTATTTGAAAGCAAACTAATGAATCATGTAAAGACATTTTCCATTAGCCGTCTCTAAACAACCACATGAGGGCTTCTTCCTCCTCCTCCTCCTCCTCCTCCTCCTCCTCCTAAAACCCCAGCAGGACCCACCCCCCACCCCCGAATTAAAGTGTGTAACGGCGTGTGACACACTTAGCTAAAATCCTTATAGGTAACGTAACGCTTGTTAACTCGAATTATCGAGTCAGGCAGGATGGAGGTCATGATTTATCTTTCCTGTTAACGTGGGATGCGTAATTCACTTTACATTTGTGATTTGATAATGGAGTGCTGGTTCTTACTTATTATTTCCTTGTTTCTGCTCGATATCGGCGCGTAATTACTTAATTGTGTTGTTGGTTATGTAATTCTTAATAGCTCTGCCCTTTTGTACGTCTGGTTTTACAATTTTTTGGTTCAAGGAAGTCAGTTTGTGTTCATCTTCCTGACTCTTGTGAAATATCTTTTTCTTTTCTTTTATTCTTATCGTTCTTCCCGCTTTCCTCACAGTCCAAGTTGCTCTCTCTCTCTGATTCGTTTGTCGGCTATTAACCAGACTACTGCCAGTTCCACCTAACACTAAAATTAATTTACTAAAGTGTATAATCTCTCTCTCTCTCTCTCTCTCTCTCTCTCTCTCTCTCTCTCTCTCTTTTCCTGTGTGTTTATCTACCACTAACCAATCCACTGTTAATTCCACCAAACACTAAATATACCAAAATGAAAAAAATTTACTCTCTCTCTCTCTCTCTCTTTCCTGTGTGTTTATCTACCACTAACCAGTCCACTGTTAATTCCACCAAACACTAAATATACCAAAATGAAAAAATTTAGTCTCTCTCTCTCTCTCTCTCTCTCTCTCTCTCTATCTTTCCTTGTGTGTTTATATACTAACCAGTCCATTGTTAATTCCACCAAACACTAAATATACCAAAATGAAAAATGTACTCTCTCTCTCTCTCTCTCTCTCTCTCTCTCTCTCTCTCTCTCTCTCTCTCTCTCTCTCTCTCTCTATCTTTCCTGTGTGTTTATTTACCACTAACCAGTCCACTGTTAATTCCACCAAACACTAAATATACCAAAATGAAAAAAATTTAGTCTCTCTCTCTCTCTCTCTCTCTCTCTCTCTCTCTCGTCTCTCCTGTGTGATAAACCACTAACCAGTCCATTGTTAATTCCACCAAACCACTAAATATACCAAAATGAAAAAATTTAGTCTCTCTCTTTCCTTTTCTCCTCTTCTCCGTCTCTCTCGCTCTCTCTCTCTCTCTCTCTCTTGTGTGTAGTACACTACCAGTCTTTCTGTGTTTTATACCACTAACAGTCCAGTTAATTCCACCAAACATTAAATATACCAAAATTGAAAAAATTAGTCTCTCTCCTCTCTTCTCCTCTCTCCTCTCTCTCTCTCCTGTGTGTTTATCTACCACTAACTAACCAGTCCACTGTTAATTCCACCAAACACTAAATATACCAAAATGAAAAAAATAATATCCTCTCTCTCTCTCTCTCTCTCTCTCTCTCTCTCTCTATCTTTTCCTGTGTGTTTATTTACCACTAACCAGAATCCACTGTTAACTCCACCAAACACTAAATAAATAACCAAAATGAAGAAAACTTACTAGTCTCTCCTCTCTCTCTCTCTCTCTCTCTCTCTCTCTCTCTCTCTCTCTCTCTCTCTCTCTCTCTCTCTCTATATATATATATATTATATATATATATATTATATATTATATATATATTATATTATTATATATATATATTCCGTGGTGTTTATTTTACCACTAACCAGTCCACTGTTAATTCCACCAAACACTAAATATACCAAAATGAAAAAATTTAATCTCTCTCTCTCTCTCTCTCTCTCTCTCTCTCTCTCTCATCACTGGCCCAGTAGATATCAAGTATAATTTCCTAGATTACAGTCCTTTGAGTCGATTATGTTAACGTCCACCAAAAAAAATCAAGGTCCCCCTTAAATAGAAATTCTGACTCATCCCTAGAAACAGCGTCCTAGTTAGTTTTTTTTTATATTCACTTTTTTATATACATTTTTTTGGTGGGGAGGGAACCCAAGGGAAATGAGAGGGAAATCTCCCTCCGCTTATGGAGGTTGATGAAGACAGAGATGAGAGAAATGAAGGAAATGAGCCATTAAGGTCAGGGGTAAACACACACACACACTAACATGTACATAAGGAGACGCCTCGTTAAGGAAGTGACGTCATTGTTTACACGGAGGGTGACCATTCTGTGATGTTAAAGGAAGAGAAAGAGAAATTATCAATGATGAAAAGCGACATAGAAGACACCGTAATCTGCCGCAATGATGGTAATAATAGCAATAAGAGCAAATAAGAGATTGTTATTATTATTTCTATTAGTCGTGAATGTTTTTACTCGTGGGAGAATTTCGGATACACATCTCCCATGTTTGTGTACAGTTTATGACGTCTCACGCAAGATACGTCAATTTCGGTCACTGCAATGACCCAGTTGCTCTTTTGAAGACCTCATTCTAGGTCAAATATATCATGACGAACATTGTCACTTCTTATAATATTGCAGTAAATTAATCAATCTAATTGAAAGTTTTTTTGGATTTGATTCTGGGTCAAATTTACCACACGAAATTTAGCACTCGTTACAATCTTTCAGTACCTTAATCAGTCTTAAAATACTTAGAAATCAAGGAGTTTTTAAAATTAGTAACCGAGTTGAATATAGAAAGTAGGCCAAAGACCACGCACTGGGACTTATGAGGTCATTCAGCGCTGAAATAGAAGTTGCACTAGACTCAAGTGTTAGGAGAGGGTGGAAAGTAAGATGAATAAAGAGAATAAAGAATAAAGAGGGGGAAATTTACTAACTGAAAGACCAGCAGATGCAGTTGCATGGCTGTTAGATGAAGAAACAGATAACAAACACAGTAAAATGGTGATCCGCTCTTGATTGGTGACAAGGAAGAGAAGCTTCAGATATTTGTGAAAGAACCAGTAGGAAGAGACACTTGGACGTGTTTAGGAACCCAGGAAGACGAAGCAGTGAATGCTATAGCTGGTTCACTTAAGGTAGATTCTTGGGTGAGCCCTATGCCTGCGAGACGTTTGTTTGGCGGCCGCTGATTGGCTGGGAGCTGCCTACTACCTCCCGGTACCAGCCAATCAGCGGCCGCCAAACAAACGTCTCGTCAGCATGGGGCTCATCCAAGAATCTACCTTAAGTGGACCAGGTATAGTATGTTTCTTGAGAGATTGGAGGTGACTGAGAGTAAAAATATAAGAGATAGTTAAAGAATCATAGAAGGCATGAATAACAATAAGTGAAGCAAGGAAGATAGGAGGATCTCTGCAAGAGGTCAGGAAGAGATTTGAAAGTTACTTTTGTGTGTTTATACTATATATATACATATATATATATATATATATATATATATATATATATATATATATATATACATAGGCAAAATGGACGAAGGAAAGTGAAACAATGGAGTGGTGCTAGGCCCTTCGACTTACTGTCCTATACTTGGCTAAGTAAGGACAATACGTCGAAAGACTTTCCACCATTCCATTGTTTCACTTTCCTTCGTCGATTATATTCTTCACATTCCATATTTTCATAATTCTGTTATACATGTATATATATTTTATATATATATATATATATATATATATATATATATATATATATATATATGTGTGTGTGTGTGTGTGTGTGTGTGTGTGTGTGTATCACGTGCGCACGCGCGTGACGAAACTCAAAAAACGAAACAAACACTTGTAAATATGAAATG
>NC_087213.1:4178907-4191407 GCF_015104395.2 Macrobrachium nipponense | reverse complement strand
ACTCTTAATACAAAATCCGTAGGAAGCAGCCGTGCTCGCCTCTCTCTCTCTCTCTCTCTCTCTCTCTCTCTCTCTCTTCGAGTTACCAAGTTCTCGCTAAACTTCCTATCTTTCCCTCTATATTCACTTTCTTATTCACAACTTCATCTCTCTCTCTCTCTCTCTCTCTCTCTCTCTCTCTCTCTCTCTCTCTCAAAAAAAAAAAAAAAAAAAAAAAAAAAAAAAAATCGGAAGGGCAGTGTGTTTCAGGATTCTTTTCCGTCCTTCCCAGCACCATTAGGTAATGGAAATTCTATCCTCATTTTCCTCGAGAGAGAGAGAGAGAGAGAGAGAGAGAGAGAGAGAGAAGGTGGGGTGGAGGGGAAGCATTCGGAATGTGACAAGAGTTACCGAATTACCTTGCCGATTTTATCTCAGCATTTTTTGTCCTTTTCCAAGTAAGAATTGTCATTGTAATTTTCATTATAATATAGATCAAATCGTCATTATAACATAAGTCAAACTGTCTTTATTAGAAACGTCAAAGTTTTATTATGAGTGAAATTTTCACTATAATATGTCAAATTTTCATTGTAATATAAGTCAAAATGTCCATATTATATGGCCTTTTGTGCTAACGAATCAACGTTTTATCGGACCTATATTGAATGTTCAACATCACTCGAAGTGTTTCTTGTGGCACATAAAGTAATCACACTTCATTGGTTAGTGTTATTTTCTGAAGTCCTAGATAGACTGATGCTCGAAGGTTCTGTGCACATAAAGTAATCACACTTCATTGTTAGTGTTATTTTCTGAAGTCCTAGATAGACTGATGCTCGAAGTGTTTCTTGGTGGCACATAAAGTAATCACACTTCATTGGTTAGTGTTATTTTCTGAAGTCCTAGATAGACTGATGCTACTATTATTATTAGTATTATTATTAGAAGTATTGGCTACTTCGGCAGTGTTACACTTGCAGAGATTCTTCTCTATTTGTCGAATAGCGGCTTATCCAGTACTACTTAAACAGGCTAGTAGAGCGCCTATGGAGGTCATTTTCAAATGCAGGGTCAAGATCAGTGTTTATATTTTTATATAATTCAATTTTACCGATAAACTATGATAGTATAATCATCAAAGTCATTAACGGTTTCTCTCCGTTAATTAATGACTTTGATGATTATGCTATTATAGTAGTACTGGAAAAGCCGCTATTCGACAAATAGAGAAGAATCTCTACAAGCATAACACTGCCGAAGTAGCCATTACTTTTAATAAAGTATGCTGAGCAAGGGTCTGCTTCCTAAGTATATTATTATTATTATTATTATTATTATTATTATTATTATTATTATTATTATTATTATTTTGGAAGAAGACACTTGTGAGATATATTTTATTGGCAAAAATGGCAGTTTGTAGAATAAACGGCATGCAAATTACCATTATTTTCAGTGAATCATTATTATTAATTTTTTTTTTATCTATTATAATCATCGACTGGTGGTTTTATAGTGTTGGGTTCCGGATTACATCCTGCCTCCTTAGGAGTCCATCACTTTCCTCATTATGCGTACTGTTTCTAGTAGCACACTCTTCTGCGTGAGTCCTGGAGCTACTTCGGCTATAGTTTTTCCAAGTTCCTTTTCACAGGTCTTGGAATCGTCTATACTGTTCCTATGGTTATGAGTACAACTTCCACTGACATATCCCATATCCTTCTTATTTCTACTTCCAGGTCTTGATACTTATCAATTTTTTTTCTCTCTTTTCTTTCTCATCTACTCTGACGTCCCATGGAATTGCGACAACAGTAAGTGATACATTATTCTTGATTTTGTCAATCAACGTCACGTCTGGTCTTTGGCACGTATCACCATATCTGTTCTGATACCATAGTCCCAGAGGATCTTTGCCTGATTGATTTCTATCACTCCCTCAGGTTGATGCTCATACCACTTATAACTGCAAGGTAGCGGGTGTGTCTTGCACAAGCTCCAGTGGAGGGCTTTTGCCACTGAACCACGGTTCTTTTTGTGCTGTTTAGAACTCATGCGTGAGGGGAAAAATCTTGCACGCGTCCCGAGTAAGCTGTAGGTCGGATCACGCCTTGTTAGTTTTCTGGAAAGAAACCTATTGTGGCAGCTTTGTCTGTCTGTCAGCTCTTTTTCTGTCCGCCCTCAGATCTTAAAAACTACTGAGGCTAGATGGCTGGAAATTGGTATATTGATCATCCACCCTCCAAGCAACAGAAATAAATTGCAACCCTCTAGCCTCAGTATTTTATATTTTATGTAAGGTTAAATTTATCCATAATCGTCCGTCTGGCAACAATACAAGCCAGGCCACCACCGTGCCGTGGTTAAAGTTTTATGGGACGCGGCTCGTATACAGCATTATACCGAGACCACCGAAAGATAGATCTATTTTCGGTGGCCTTGTTTATAGGAAGGACGTACTGAAAACTCGACTGGGCCGGAGAAACTTCAGCGCATTTTTTACTTTGTTTATCTTCAGGCCTGGGCTAGAAAGGGGCGTTAGTTTACCCGTCTCTTTAGCCTTTACCCTTAAAAAAAAGTTCATGTAAAATATGCAGTTTTGTTCTTAATCTAACCATGTATAGTTGCTTAGGTGATAAGTGATCGTGATAACCGAACAATTTTTGTTTACCTGTTAGGAGAGAGATAGACAGACGGATAGATAGACAGACAGATAGATAGGTAGATATATATATAGGTAGATGGATAAATAGACAGGTAGCCAGACAGACAGACAATTGAAGATCAAGGAATGAGGAAACAATATGAAGAGAATGTGCGTTTAATATGTATCTCTTGTACCAACTAGTACTGTCAGTGACGCCTGAAGAAAATGAACAGATACATTAACGCCTTACGATCCTAAGAAAATGGAACGTGCTAGCAGATATTAAAGGTTACTCTCAACTCGTAAATGTACCAGTGAAGAAAAATACTCTCTCTCTCTCTCTCTCTCTCTCTCTCCTCTCTCTCTCTCTCTCTCTTTAGTCTCCCAATCATGACCGCCTTCTCACAAAAACATCTTCTAATTATGAAGAGTGGAAAGTTGATCTCCCATCTTGGCGAACAGTCATCCCGGCTATCAAGAAGGGAATAATGAATGGGGTGGGGGCGACGGGGGGTGGGGGGGGGGGGTGGGGATGGGGGGATTACTGAAGCCTGGTGAATAGGTCCTGCCTGGATTGGTGAGGGTCATTTAAACACTGAGGAAAGATGGGAAATGAGGAACTTTTGGTACCTTTTTGTGAACTATTTTGTGAGGTTATCGATGAATTCCAGGGGAATTTTTGTCGAGTCGAAGGAAGAATTTAAATGATTCTGGGTTCATATTCATGTTTTCCGTGGACATTACTTCGTCTTCTGTTCGTTTGCCTGTTTTTCACAATATTATTTCGAGGTATCGATGAATTCCAGTGGAATATGACGGAGGTCAAGACGGGTGACAAGACTGTTTCTGGCTTCAAATATTTTTTGTTTTTATATTACTGGGGAGAGAGTTCTGAGTGGATCATTAGATCTTCAGTTACTTTCGAGTTCTGTCGGTTGTGATTTAGCCAAGTTATCAATGTTTGTTTTACCGTCCTTACAGTAAAAGTGAATATAGAATCTACATAGCAGTTTGTATTACTGATCACTCTTATTGTTTATCCGTTCTTTTAATTTTTTTTGTTTCTCTCCAACTCAGCTACGCCCCACAGCATTCGACCAGCAGTAAAGCACATATCTGGCTGCGTAGTTCAACAGAGGTATCTTATATTATATATATACTCCCATACTGTTTCTTTCGTCATCCTAAAATTTAACACGAGTTCCTCTATAGTGAGCCAAGGGTTTACTACCTTTGAACTCCGAGGAGAGAGAGAGAGAGAGAGAGAGAGAGAGAGAGAGATTCAGGACGTCCTCTGAAAATGAAGGGAGAGAGAGAGAGAGAGAGAGAGAGAGAGAGAGAGAGAGAGAGATTTAGGAAGCTTTTCGACACGCTGAAAACACAAAGGGGGAGAGAGAGACACAGAGACAGAGAGAGAAAGAGAGAGAGAATCTCACTCGCAGTCCTTCGCAAGCACTTAATGAATGCAGCGCTCCCTTGCTTGACGATGATGTAGCTGTATATCTACCGTCATTTATATGCTTGCTTGCCATAAAGCATGATATGTGATCCTGTCTTTCAGAGCTACATGCCATTTAAAAGTAACTCGTTTTGGGCATGTGAGCTGCTTTCATACATGATTTCATTTCTTCATACAACACCTGACCAGAGTTTAAAACAGAAATAATAATAATAACGAGGGTATATGTGGTTATATTTTGCATTTGTCTGCATAATTTGATTTTGTCTGTTTCCTAAAAATTATAGACAGGTTTTTTTTAGCAGGTTTGGTCGGGAAGTCATCGTTTTTTTTATGCTTTGGAAAACTTCCATTTTTGAAATATGAGTGGAACGCTATTTTGGCTTCATAGGCTAAGCTGCTGTTTAGGTGTAGCGATATTTGTTTTTTGTTTATTTTTATTTTGGTGAAATCGCTGGAACATATCACCTGGGCCCTATGTAACCGTATTTTACCTAATCGTTTTCCTCACGAAATTAAATACGTTCTCTCTCTCTCTCTCTCTCTCTCTCTCTCTCTCTCTCTCTCTCTCTCTCTCTATCGCCGTTTTCAGCATGTCGAATTGCTTTCTAAATCGCTCTCATTCTTTTTTTTTCAACCTGTCGTCGAGGTACTTTCCTAAAATTTCTCTCTCTCTCTCTCTCTCTCTCTCTCTCTCTCAAGGGCCCGAACATCTGAGAGAGAGTAGCAGACAGAATTTCACGTTCTAAACTCCCTGTGAAGGATGTTTCACGTTCGCAAAAAAAACCTCGCCTCGCTTCCCCTCGGCCACTCCAAGGGCTGAGGCGTAAAGTTTCCACCACTCGAGTTGTGGCGGGAGACGGAATCTGGTTCCTTATTCAGATTTCTCTGGAATCTTGGAATCTCCGGGAACGCAGGCAAGGCAAAATGGATGCTTTTTATTGCGAGAGTAACTACGCTCAACTCGAGAAGACAGGAGGCCTTGGAATTAATAAGAAATTTCACTAAACATTTTCATTTGTTAATATTTGTTTTATGGAAACCAGGATTTGTTATCATTTAAGGTGTCAGTATTCCAATAATTTTTCTTCTCAAAAGCTCTTAGTTTTAAAGTCATCTTTGTTCGTAATGCTTGGCTTTATATATTTTTTATTTCTTTTTCAGTTGTATTTATTTTGTCTTTTGGTGTAAAGGTAATTTATTCGCATTTGGTGTAAAAGTCTATTTTTGAAAATTCATTTGCTTGTCAAGGAAATTTTTTTCCATTTGGTGTAAAAGTAATTTTTTAAAAATTTATTTGGTGTAAAGGTAATTTTTGTTGCATTTGGTGTAAAAGCGATTTTTGAAAATCTTTTGGTATAGAGGTAATTTTATTGCATTTGGTGTATAAGTCATTTTTTAGAATTAATTTCGTATAAAGGTAATTTTTTTTTTGCATTGAATGTAAAAGTAATTTTTAAAAATTCATTTGGTGTAAAGGAAAGGTATTTTTTTTTTACATTTGGTGTAAAAGTAATTTTTAAACATTCATTTGGTGTAAAGGTAATTTTTGGACATTCGTATCGTAATTGTTTTTGATGTTTTAATGATCTATAAATTACTTTCATTCCTCGTTGCGTGGCATTAAAGTAAAGAGTAATTTAATGAAATTTTCGTTGCTCATGGAATGAGTTCTTCAAAATCAATATTGAGCACCAGGTTCAGGATTCCTTATTTGCTGTAACCAGATTTACTTTTCTGTATGAATCCAGATAATGTGCGCATGCGCAATAGAACTTTTGTGTCACAATTAGGTTTTCCGTTTTCCGGACGGTTTCAATATTTTGTTGCTTCTTAGCTAGATAACTTTGCTTTTGCAGTACACAATAGATAGGTAAAAGATTATCAAATCACTTTTTCATTTTTGGCAACAACATAAATTAAACGCAGCTTGTAACCGTAATCCTCTAAGCATTGCCGAGAATTAATCAAGAGAGAGAGAGAGAGAGAGAGGGGGGGGGGGGGGGGGGTTCTAGATGGCCTTCAAAATACCAGTTGGTATCGGGTAAAGGACTTCACCGGGAGACCTGGCGCCATATTTAATTCAATATTCATTATTTACTGTACACTCCGGAATAGGAGACGATAAATGAACGGAATATATACACGTGTGTGTGTGTGCGTGTGTGTGTGTGTGTGTGGGTTTGTATGTGTGTGTAATTTAGATGGAGAAGAATGGCATGGGCTTGCAACTGCATCCCTTGTAAAAATGTGGTAAGTGATATGCATTCGCCTTTTAGGATAATCAGTCGAACGCATATATCCCCTCTTTGACTGTATAAAATGTTATGTATAAGATTGTGCAACATTTTTCAGATTCCTAGCTAGCTTAGAGATGGGATGTTTTAAATGTGTGTTCAGATTTCGCATAACATAATGTAAAAGAATATATAACGTAGAATGTAGACAGAGAGAGAATATCTTTGTCCGTTCAAAGCTAAAATTGTTTCAGTAACTTTTCATCTCCTCGAGATTTAGGGAGCTCGAGTCTTCGTTGTGTTTTTAAAAACATGCCAATCTTAATTATCACTCGACCTCTGTTGCAATCGGGTACGTGTTTGTTGAGCAGAATCGTCTCATACACGTATGTCTTTGCCAAGTGCCATGTGTAGATTTCACATTTTATCTGTAAAGTTGCGTAAAATTTTGAAGCTTCTAGAAAGAATTATTGCCCAAAACGTTTTGTGTCGTCTCCACTGTCCAGCTTCCGAAAGGAAGAGAATTCATTACATCTCAGAACCGCGAGGCATTCAGATCTCTCTCTCTCTCTCTCTCTCTCTCTCTCTCTCTCTCTCTCTCTCTCTCTCTCTCTCCATCGCATAGCACTTTTGATTTTAAAGTAACGTAACGATTTCGTACTTATTGAATGGTCACTCGTAACTTGTAAATTTCAGATTTTATATTTCTTAGAGTTTATTTAGCGTTATTTAGTGCTTTTTGTGGAATCTGAGCAAACATTGTTGTGTAACGGCGCCTGGTTTTGTGAAAGTGTGAAACAAGCCTGCAGCAAAGAAAGAAATTGGTATACCAAAAAGGTAGTGTTTTACATTTTTATTAGTTGCAACTAATAACTAATAACTGATGGTTACAAAGGTTTGGTAAAAACTAATAACTAATAGGAACAGTGGTTAGGTAAAAACTAATAACTAATGGTTACTAAGGTTTGGTAAAAACTAATAACTAATAGTTACAGTGGTTTGAGAGAAACTATTTACGTTTTAACACATTGCAAATTTTTGTGTTTTGTGTTTATTCAATTGAAGTGATTTTTATGTTTTGTGCATTTGTCCATTTTCTTATTGAAATGCGTCTTTTTATTTTATATTCTGTGTGATTAATACTTTTGCAATTTTGGTATTTTCCACATTTTTCTGTATTTTCATTTGCATTCACAATTTAATTAACTTTGTTATTTTCATTGCTTAATCATTGCACATTTAATTAAATTCAACACTCGTGAATTAATTTGCATTTACTTAGAATTCTTTTCAAGTTTTATTGTTGTTTAGCACTTGTGAATTAATTTCCAAATTTCAATTATTGCCTAACACTTTTGAATTTTGATTGAATTAATTTTCTTGAATTTTGTGATAAATTAATTTTGATTTTAATTTTACTTAATTGACTCAAGAATTAATCAAACTTTACTTTGTTTTCAAGTAACAGTAATTTTCCCTAATATTGTGAATTTCACTCATAAATTTTTAGTTTAATAATAATTTTTTGTATATAACATTTTTATAAGTGTTTTCATTTCTAACCAGTATATTGGAATTTGATTTTATTGATGTTAGGTAGAAACATAGAGTGGTAATTGATCTGTTTTCCTTCAATTAACTTGAAGTGACTTAGAACCAGGGAAGTACTTAGACTTCTGAAATCAGGGAAATACTTAGACTTTTAAAGTTGTTGATGGAGTGATGCCCTTTGATTAATTTAATTACTTACAAGATTACCTCACACCTGTTTTGATGAACTTAGTCTGATTTTCTGCAATACTGGTAAGTTGTTAAGGGATCACTGTTGCCTTTAGAGTATTCAGTCGTTTAGTTAGTACCTGTGATGAGGGTTCAGGTGTCTGGCTTTTGTGAGGTAACAATTAATGAATGGTAAGTGTAGTAACCAGATACTTGGCACTTCGTCACAATATATATATATATATATATATATATAATATATATATATATATATATATATATATATATATATATTATATACATACATACATACACACACATACGCACGCACGCATCCCACACTGAAACCTTTTGTAAAATTATTTAATTGAGAAACAAAATCCTTTACTAAAGCAACTCGTGTCTGCAAACGTGAAACATCACCCTTGCTTGCACCAATGCAAAACTAGCATGCATAGCTTGCGACCATAACTTCAAGCAAAGGAGTCCCTCAGTCATCGTTAATCTCTCTCTCTCTCTCTCTCTCTCTCTCTCTCTCTCTTTCAGGCTATACAAAATCCATAGGACACTGTGAATGAATTGTAAAACCTGCTCTTAGAGACAAGTGAGCACACGATGTCTCCTTGGATGGAGTAATAAGTCTTTGAGACATCCTAATCCTTGTAAAACTCTCTCTCTCTCTCTCTCTCTCAGCGGAGTATGAGTCCGTCGCCCGATGACGACTTTCCTGTTGGGGGTTTACCCGAAGGCGAATGACAAATAAGGCGACCACCGCCTTCCTTATCAGCCACAATCAAAAACTGAACATATAAGTCGCCGATCCCAGGTCCTTCCGATGAGCTGGGAGTCGTTGTATTCGCCCTGCGAGGGGAAAAAGTATCGTATTCGCGCCCATATAAGCAGCCGTGGGTCATCCTACTCTTGTATCCAGATCGCCCTAGTGAAGGAGGGCTTTCCTTGCTAACAAGCTTAGTAAGAGGGATTTTATGGGAGTCCTCCCTACTCGTAATGTTGCGATTGTATCCTACGGAGGAATCTCTCGGGCTAACTCAACGGGAACCACAAGGAATTTGATAATGGAGTTGTAGGTAGGTTCCAAGAGGTTTTAATTAGGAATCTTCCCCCTTAAGGGGCTTGTTGGTCCCTAGCTGCAATCCTTTTCATTCCTTTTAATGTACCTCCGTTCATATTCTCTCTCTTCCATCTTACTTTCCTCTGTCCGCTCCTAACAATTGTTTCACGGTGCAGCTGCGAGGTTTTCTTCCTGTTACACCTTTCAAACCTATTTACGCGCGTTTTTCCTTTTAGCGCGTTCGTAGGTTCCAGCGCTGACCCTTTGGCCTAAATTTTACATTACAATTCCAGTAGGAATCTTATTGTTACAGAAGGTACATTTAATGTTTTCTTGAGACATTTCTGCTACTCGTTGGTTGCAAGCTGTTTTTTTCGTGTACAATACACAGTGGCATTTTAGGTGTAACTAGGCCTAAATCTTTCAGGTAAACAGTATTTACATTGCATTTGCCCCGATTATTATAGGCATAATTGAGTTAGGCTGCATTTAAGTTATTTTGAAATTGCTTTCCTTTTATCGTAAATGATAAAGTGCATAGTTACCTTTATTGGTGATTCGCAGTGAAAGGTTTCATGGTTATCTGGAAATTTCTGTAAAGAGGTAAATGTCCACTATGCCGATGAAGATAGACTGTTTTACGTTTTAAGGAAATTTAATCTTTTAATACGCTGAAGTTTATTGAACTAATGTGGCGAGGGTGGGTTGGGTCTCACTGAAGCTTGTTGAACTAATTTCTCTTTCTTAACGACCACAATTTTGAAACGGATGTAGGATGAAAATTAGGGTCTATATATTAATGTATGTTAGCAAAGCTCCTTGTGAAAGAAGAGAGTGATTGTTATCGTAGGCCAAAATTCCCCCTCCCGAAAGATATTACTGCTTCATTCTATAACTTAAGCACAATTCCAAATAGAATTGCTCTTGTGGTAACTGTGAGAGAGAGAGAGAGAGAGAGAGAGAGAGAGAGAGAGAGAGAGAGAGAGAGAGAGAAACACTGAAACGAATTCATATTTGCACTTCTCCTAAGATCAGTATATTGCAGGGGTTTTTATTTCAATATATTTGTAAGTGTATAAGTTAAATATTTCTCTAAAAGCCTTTGCGACTTTAAAAATTATATTTTTCTCTAAAAGTTTTCGATCGAAGAGAAAGGACAGGTTTGTTATCGCAGTCAGAAAGAAAAAAAACAATAAAGATTCTTTTTCTCTCTTCGCTGTCAAAACTTTATAGACCATTTTGGTGGACGTCGACAATCTCCCAGCGATATCTGTTGTTCTCAGAAAGGGAGAGGAAGAGGATCCCCAATCTTTTCCTCCTCCTCCTCCTCCTCCTCCTCCTCCTCCTCCTCCTCCTCCAGTGATATCTGTTGTTCTCAGAAAGAGAAAGAAAGTGTATCCCCAATCTCCTCCTCCTCCTCCTCCCTCCCAATGATTTCTATTGTTCTCAGAAAAAGAAAGTGTATCCCCCTATCTTTTCCTCCTCCTCCTCCTCCTCCTCTGCTAACTAATCCACACTTCCCATTCATTATTTCCTTCTTGATAACTTGGATGATTGCTCGCCAGAATGGGGGATCAACTTACCACTCTTCATAATTAGAAGATGTTTTCGTGAAAAGGGAGAGAGAGAGAGAGAGAGAGAGAGAGAGAGAGAGAGAGAGAGAGAGAGAGAGAGAGAGAGAAATTACAAACACTTTCCCGTCCTTAAATCACGTTTTTAATTTTTTCTATAACAGTATAAACTCGAAAGTTCCGAGTTATCTCAGAAATGAACAGAATGAAATAGCTAAAGTATACAAATGACGCATTTCTCGGGGACCTCACACGTACGTAAACAGATCGACGTATACATACGGCTGTATATAAAAGGATCGACGTAAGCATAAAGTGTTGTGATAACTATAGCAATCTCCCAGAATCTAGATAGTAAATCTAGTAGTGGTCACAAAAACAATAGTGCTATAGTTAGATCCTTTAGGGTTTATAAAGCTGTATAATCACATTTGATAGTTTTTGTTTGTTTGTGTGTGTGTGTGGTAATTTTCATTCTTACGATATTTGTACTTCGATATAACTTCTTTTTTTAATGTTGCAAAGCGTTTTAAGTCGTTACTCTTTATTTCAAGTGAATCTTTGATGCTCATAATTATAATTCTTGTCCAGATGTACAGATAGTTTTTTTTGGGCCTTATAAAGGCATATATTTGCGTTTGATAACATTTTTGGCATTTTGTTTCAAACGACAATTGTTTTTTTTTTTACAAATGCTTTTTTTGTTCATCGCAAAGTGTTTTAAATTGTTACTTTTTAGTTTAAGGGAAGCTTCATGCCCACTGTGCCTACAAAGGTCGTCTCTATTGTCTGATTTAAAGAATTTAATCTTTTAACGCGTTGAAGCGTAGGAACTAATGGTTTTTTTTCGTTTTCTTTTTCTTTTTAGGGGTGTCACTAAAGCTTATAAAATTAAATGGGGGCGGGGAGAGGAGTTACTAATGGGAAAGGATGGGGAGAATTCTGACACTTAAACCGTAGTGCCAGTAACGGATTCATTCTGTACGCGTTTCAAATAGTTACTCCATATTTAAGAGTTAAGCTTTGATGACAAAATAGACTTAAACCGTAGTACCAGTGACATATATCTCGCCACCTATAGTAGTAGATTCACATCAACCGTGCATTTGATGTCTAGGCCAGTCCCTTACGACGCTCCTGATTGGCTTTTGATAAGCCAATCGCAGAGCTGGAAACCCTCAGTCTCTCTCGAGAGTTCACATAGGCAGGATGTATGTTCCACCTCCCCTGAAAGACGGATCCCTCAGCAGAGGTGGAACATAGAACCTACCCATGTGAACTCTCGAGGGAGACTGGGAGTTTCCACCCCTGTGCTTGGCTTATCAACAGCCAATCAGGAGCGTCGTAAGGGACTGGCCTAGACATGAAATGCACGATTGATGTGAATCAATTATACATAGTACAAACTGCCCAAATTCTTCCTCATATGGGACCTTGCTAAACGGAACCTATTCCGGTGAAATAGCTACACACACACACACTCACAGAGGGGCGCGACGGACTATCGCTCTTGCGCTCATTTATCAAGATCGGAAATGCACGCCATTTCACGGTAATTGTTAACATGCGTTTCGTGAAATGGAATGAATGACTTTGCCGTCCAGATAAGCGAGGTCCCGATATTACGTGACAATTCAATTAACTGCCATTCGATGGCGAGAGAAGGATGCATTAATGGCAGACTCTGCAATTCCGGAAGTTTCATTCGATCTTTTGAAATTTTAATGCGGAAATATTCCGATAAAATTGCTTTTTTTTTTTAGATTCTATTCGTCAATGACAGTTTTGATTTAGTGATTGGCTGGTCTGAAGA
>NC_087213.1:4131407-4173907 GCF_015104395.2 Macrobrachium nipponense | reverse complement strand
AAAAATGGGATACGCCAGTTCGTGAAAAGAGAGACGAATTAAAAGTCAGAGCAAAAAATGTGGATATAGTTGCTCTGATGTTGATTGCGTCATCCGTGTGAGCTGAGGTACCAGTTGATCTTAATCGTTAGGATATTAAGGACATCTTACCTAGACGATGATGTAATTAATCTTTTTGCTCGAGTAACGTTAAAAAGTACCCCTTTTAATGACGTATTAACTTGACATTGTCAGTGTTGACGCACGTGAATTATTATTATTATTATTTTTATTATTATTTTTTTTTTTTTGGTCTATCACAGTCCTCCAATTCGACTGGGTGGTATTTATAGTGTGGGGTTCCGGGTTGCATCCTGCCTCCTTAGGAGCCCATCACTTTTCTTACTATGGGCGCCGTTTCTAGGATCACACTCTTCTGCATGAGTCCTGGAGCTACTTCGGCCTCTAGTTTTTCCAGATTCCTTTTCAGGGATCTTGGGATCGTGCCTAGTGCTCCTATGATTATGGGTACAATTTCCACTGGCATATCCCATATCCTTCTTATTTCTATTTTCAGGTCTTGATACTTATCCATCTTTTCCCTTTCTTTCTCTTCAACTCTGGTGTCTCATGGTATTGCGACATCAATGAGTGATACTTGCCTCTTGATTTTGTCAATCAACGTCACGTCTGGTCTGTTTGCAATTATCACCTTATCTGTTCTGATACCATAGTCCCACAGAATCTTTGCCTGGTCGTTTTCTATCACTCCTTCAGGTTGGTGCTCGTACCACTTATTATTATTATTATTATTATTTATTATTATTATTCATTATTATTTTTATTATTATTATTATTATTATTATTTTATTATTATTATTATACTACATAAGATGAACTCTATCCATACGGAAGAAAACGCACAGGGGCCATTGACTTGAAATTCAAGCTTCCAAATAATGCTATGGTGTTCATGAATAAACAGTCTCATATTTCGTGATTAGGGAATGACCTCATCATAGGACCCAGCGCTTGGTCTTCGGCCTAAATTCTAGATATTCCAATAACAGTTCCAACTAACTCAGCCAAATCCTGGAAAAGTGGTTCTTCGAAGATGCTGCAGATAAATTTCTCTTTCCGTTTTATGAATTGGCATAAAAACATTGATTAAGTAAACAGCATCAAGCAAATAATCTTCTTGCAAATCCGCTTTCACAGAACCGGTCGTCGTCCAGTATCCCTCTCTCTGAGTGTCATTTTTGGTCAGCCTTTCTCTCTCTCTCTCTCTCTCTCTCTCTCTCTCTCTGCGTGAACTCATTTAGGGAAGGAAATGAGCGCGCGGCAAACCGCCCCCTCCCACCTCCATAAGCACGCGCGTGGGACGAGGAAAAGAATTGGTGTTAGATCGTCGTCGAGAAAAAGTAATTCTTGGGTAAGAGTTCTCTCTCTGTTCAAGATGGCTGACGATGATGCGAAACTCGATCGTGAGAATGGAATCTGATTTAGCTCATGAAGAGACCTGTGTACAAAACATAACGGAAGCAGCCATTTTTAGTTTTAAAGATCAATCTTGTTGTATAAAAGGAATATATCACAACTGCTTAGGCTTTATTCATCAACGTTGAAAACTGTTTATTGATGCTCGACGGTGGGTCTATAGAACTGAAATGAAATGGCGCATAAATTCGCTGAGACTTATTCTGCATCATTGTTTCATTGAATATAGGTCGAAAGCTCCTTTGGGGAGGGAGGGGGGTTAGTGCCGTCAGTGTACCTCACGCTGTGCACTGTAGGCATTACTCAAGGTGCTTTGCAGTGTCCTTTTGGCCACTAGCTGCAACATCTTTCATTCCTTTGACTTATACCTACTTTCATATTCTTTTTTTCATTTTACTTTCTCCTCAGCCCTTTCCTGGCAATTGTTTCTTTGTGTGATTGCGAGGTTTCCGATCCTGTTAAGCCTTTGAAAAATCTTTTTACCCTCAATTTGGCTTCCAGCGCTGATTGACCTCATCCAATACTTGCTCGGCCTCTGGCCTAGATTCTATGTGCCATTCCAAGAACACGAAAAAGTCGAATGAATCATGATTTACCGAAGAAAGCAGAAAACACCTCATTCTAGAAACACAGTCGCGCTTAAAAAGATAGCCATAACTTACGTAACTTTTGAGAACGAACTCGGAGGAAGTTTAAAAAGTAAATCGTGAGATTACGAAGTTGAATTGGATACCGACGAGGCTGTGGCTACTTCGGTCGTTTTAATTCCAACTTGGCGGCCGCAGGATTTAGAGTCCGGGATTAGAACCTCTTGTCTGTGAGGTGTTAGATTAAACCTCATCATAATCATATCCCGTTCAATTAGCGTTCTAAGCCTTCCTGGAAATTCTTTCATTAGTTTGCAGCTGAGTGTCCGGTAAAGTAGGTCTAAAGCGCATTGAAATGGGGAGTTCTCTTTTCGCACTCAGTGCAACTTATATGTGGGACGTGGTTGAGAATTTTAGATAATGAGTACAAGAAATTTATGCATTAGTCTTTAACAAAAGTAATCTAAAACTTGAGCAGATTTGAAATTTATTTCATAAACCCTTCGATATACTGTTCCTTTTATTATTTTTTTCTATCACAGTCCTGCAATTCGACCGGGTGGTATTTATAGTTTGGGGTTCCGGGTTGCATCCTGCCTCCTTAGGAGTCCATCACTTGTCTTACTATGTGCGCTTTTTCTAGGAGCGCACTCTTCTGCGTGAGTCCTGGAGCTACTTCAGCCTCTAGTTTTTCCAGATTCCTTTTCAGGGATCTTGGGATCGTGCCTAGTGTTCCTATGATTATGGGTACAATTTCTACTGGCATATTATTATTATTATTATTAATTATTATTATTATTATTATTATTATTGATTATTATTATTATTATTATTATTATTATTATTATTATTATTATTCAGAAGATGAACCCTGCTCATATGGAGCAAGCTCACCACAGGGGCCATTGACTTTAATTTCAAGCTTTCCAAAGATTATGGTGTTCATTTGAAGGAAGTAACAGAAGGTAATGGAAAATACAGAAAGAAATCAGTTATTAGAAAGGAAAAAATAAATGATCAAGTTAATGAATAAGTAACTAAAAATTTAGGTCATTTACAAAATACAAGGAGAATTGTTGCATGGTAGTCTCTGCCAGCAGGGACTGGGCTGCCAGGCCAAGCTAAGCTTTCTGAGAATAATCTTCACATCTTAATATTTTAAAGAATATTTGCAACTTCTTTACGTAAAAACCTTCTTGTATAGTCTCTTTGATCCTTTGTTCAACGTGTACCCAGTGGGGCTCAGAAATAAGACGTGTCCAAGCCATCTTGAAAATGATCTTTTAAACTTGTGTCTGAATACCTAATTAGGATGTTTCAAACTTACGGAGATTTGACGCTGTCACATGAACTTGATAAATCTGTCTCCGGTAAAATACGCCTATAGCCTCTCAGAGAATTGACTTTTGCTCTTTAAACCTCACTGTGATATGACAGCCATCTCATTGCTGTTCATAGTTAACCCTGTACGCAGTTGGACGCAACAGCATAATAAGTATACATTCTGAAAATCATCTATAAAAGGGCTAAAACGAAATGAGATTTGGTGGTGTTCCATAAAATCTCCAATTTATCAAGCTGTCTGTCTGTTGTCAAATTAAACTAGACAGTAAACTTTGTAAAAGCATTTTGAAAAACTGTCGGAATAACTTGCTCATTAACATAGTAGAGAATTGTCCCAAAATTCACGTAGTAAGCTTATCTTCTTAAGAAGAGATGCTTAATTCAAAGTTCATGGAGGTTAGACATTCGTCTCAAGTTCCTCGACAATATTTTATATATATATATATCTATATATAGATATATATATATATACTTATATATATATATTAATATAAAATTAATGTTAGCAGTAGTATAATAGTTGTTGTAGAACTAGTAGGAGTACTAGTACTACTAGTAGTAGTAATATAAGTGCTTCGCCTTAGGAACGGCTCCCTACCTCGGTCTATTTCCCAACAGCAGCCTGAAGAGACCTCAGGGGAACTCGAGCTGAGCTCTAGACCACCAGGCTAGAGTTTCAACCTAGGCGAAGGCACCTTGTGCGCAAAAGACCACCACAGGGAGTGATTGCATTGCAACTTGCATCGCTAAGCTTAGAAGAAAAGTCTTCATCTACGACCAAATAAAGCCAGCATCACCTTTAGCCCGAAGGAGGAGCAGTGATCATTACCTCTTCATTTGGGTGTTCTCGCGGACACTTGGAGGAGAGAAAGTGGCGGTGCTGCTTCATTGGTGGTCGAAATCGGGTGTTTTTGTCGGGTTTGTGTGCGGGATCGGGTTTGGGAGTTGGTCGCTTGCATGGAGGAAAGTAAATGATGATATTATTGGAACTTTTTCACAACAGTCACAATGATTCGAAGGGAAAGTGAACAAGTATTAAAACTAGTCAAAAAGGACTTAGTATCCCAAAGCTAAGGCTTTAATTATTGAGATATTATGAGAGGGTTAGTAGTACCATCCATTCTTGAAATAATAGTGATGAAATATTTATTGAATAATTCATAATATTAGTTTATACCTCAAATTATGCGTCAATGTATGAATGAACACACACACACATACACACACGGAGCCTGTTTTTCCTTAAGAAGTGTTAACTATTTTAAAAGTCAAATTTATTAAAATGGTGATTCCGAATTGAGAACTTAGTCGTCTTCTCAGGTAAATTATGAAATATCTTCACCAGGGTATAATCTAGGCCCGATATTCATGGTTTTGAATTGATTTACATTCTCTCTCAAAACCAAATTCTTTCTCCCCCAAGTTATCAAATTTATCATTATCAGGATATTTGTTCGATCATGCCATGATTCTCTCTCTCTCTCTCTCTCTCTCTCTCTCTCTCTCTCTCTCTCTCTCTCTCTCTCTCTCTCTCCGCGATAAACGGCTCAATGCATCTCGATCAACACTCTCTCTCCCTGGCTACAAACCATTTTTAACAATTACCAGAATTTCCCATCATTAGAATATAATTTGTCCGCGATGAACGGCTGAATGTAGCTCTCTCTCTCTCTCTCTCTCTCTCTCTCTCTCTCTCTCTCTCTTTGTTTTCAGGATGCAGGACCCTGCCTCGTAAGTTTTCTAAAGCATCATCCTCAAATGATTATCCTCAACCACGTTAGCTATATGAAACAATATATACGCCTATACGTACATACGCATGCGCGTAAACACACCTCAATAAACAAATCACTTCATGAAGAACGTAAATAATAGTATTTGCCCTGCCCTGGAATCCGGATCTCGATTAAAAAAAAAAAAAAAAAAAAAAAAAAAAAAATTGGGCCCCGGGCCACTTCGGTATGAAAGCGTGTAATAAAAATCGGAAATATAGATATGTATCTTTCGTTTAACAGCGCACCCAATTATTGTTTACGAGTCGATCGGGGGAAAACCGCGCAACAGTTTCCAAGCGTTTAAAGGTGGGATGCGAGAGAAAGAAATAACGTTTTTGTTATATATATATATATATATAATATATATATATATATATATATATATATATATTATATATATATATATATATATAGAGAGAGAGAGAGAGAGAGACTCTAACTAAAGGTACGTACAATCCATCTAAGGTTATAATCACTCAAACATTGCCGATGGCATTCACTAGAGCTTTTAACTCGGAGTCTTCATTATGCAAAGGCTTACTACAACCTTTCCAAAGAGCAATAATTTTCAATTTTATTTTTGTTTACACCCGGACGAGATGCCACCGTGCTAGCCTTGAGTTTACAGCCCCCATTAATATTCACTACAGGTTCGTACTCTATCAACCGGGACTTTGAAAGAAAAACAAAAACCCATCGGTGGACAATGTGAGTTTTAATTTATAGTTTTTCTCCCCCGAGATTATGTTCGTTCCTAAATTGAAATAAGTAGCGTAACTTTGCAGAAATATTCAGATGTCATTATATTTGATTTTATAATGCTATATCACATCAGACTTTGGGAGCCCAAGACAGTCTGCTCTCTTATTTAAAGTTAAGACTTAGGAAGCCTAAAACAATCGGCCATCTTAGCTAAACGTAAGACAGCCATTGCATTTTCTCCTTCAATGAAGAACAGACAAATCGAAAGGTTGAGTCAGAGACTCGACACTCATAATTAAAGTTACTTATCCGCACGGATTGAGAAACTGAAGTGGTCGATAATTAAGAGGGTAATTAAAGCTATCATTGGCTTTTTCCTCATGGGGCATTAACTGTTCCTTTGATTCCAGAATCCCTTCCGCTACAATATTGCAGTCTTTGTATGTTGGAGCGTTTGTTTGTTTCTTGCAATACTATGAATAAAACTATTTAGAACATGACTGTTCAAATTGCAGGTATAGGCCTAGACTTTCACAAACTGTAAAGTCAAACAGGCTGAAATAATTGCGAACGAGACTGCATAGATAGTACGATCGTTATTGTTACGGGTATAGTACATCAGGTACGATAATGAAACAGTATCTAAAACACTTCGTCGACTTGAAAGCAAAGCTTCATACAAAGAGTATCGGAGTTGGGTGACAGCACAGAGGTAAAAATGATATCCTAATGGAAGTGCGGAATGAGATAATGATGAAAGGAAATCTGAGAAATATCTTCAGGCTATACAAAGTTGCCCAAGTATAAATGAGGTGCATATTGCTGCCCTCAAAAGAACACTAAAACTCCTTGAAAAGAGCCCATGGATATAAGGCTAGTCACCCCTAGTGGAATATAGAGGTGCAACCCCAGGCTGGGGCCCATTGCACCCCTGATATAAATTGAAAATTGAGAATAACATAAGCCAGAGATAAAAGGGAAACCGAGATGTCTCGTACTTGTTCTTCACACAACCTCTTAGAGGATACGTTTGGTCATCTGGGACCAGAGGCGTTGGAAGACCCATACCCACTTGGATGCAAATTATTAAACGGGAGGCTGAATATAAGTGACGATTAGTAGAAGATAAAGTACAAGAAAGGCATAGATGGCGGAATTTCACAAAGGACTTTGTGTAAAATGCCGTTGGGGATGATCTTCACAGGATGGACTTGTCCTGTTCGATCGTATGGACTGGGCTAGTAGCCTCGGCTTACGATTAGGATTTCCGGTGCTTCCTTTCAATAGTTATTCAGTTTCCAATTGTATTTTAACCAGGATATTTCAGTAACCGAATTGAATTTAATTTCAAATGCCATGTTTTACTGTGTAGTCAAGGTTTTATTAGAAATAACCGGTTAAACAGATCAGTGAAATAGTGCGTAGTGGAGGCATGCGGACATTGCTTTTCTTGTCATCCGAACTTCCGAAGTTCCACATCGCCTGAATTCAGTGACTCCGGCGGACCGGCACTCAGCCGGGTGTTACCTGCGGCAGGTTTTCTCTACCTAAGGTCTTTAGGAGTTACCCTGTGTATGGATCACCGACGCCATGGAGCTATCAATTGTAAATACAGAACACGTTGCAGAGCGCCTCAACGGCGTGGTTGGTATGGTATTAGCGTCCCACCTCGGTGGGCGCGGGTTCGATTCTCGGCCATTCCACCAAGGAGTGAGAGATGTGTATTTCTGGTGATAAAAGTTCACTCTCGACGTGGTTCGGAAGTCACGTAAAGCCGTTGGTCCCGTTGCTGAATAACCACTGGTTCCATGCAACGTAAAAGCACCATTCAACAACAGAACACGTTGTAGATGTATGATGAGTGAAATTTTCACGACAAGATGAAAAGTATTCAGCTGTAAACAGTAAGTATTTGCCAGTCCATGATTGTTTGCCTAGACCGGTACGTACAGTGTTTGGACAAGTTACTTAGAAAGTTTTTGGTCTTGTCACGTGTAACGATAATCTAAGTAAAGTATATTTGGAAAAAAAAAATGTATATTTGATTGTAGGCTACATAGGATAGTGTTACATGGATTTGGCGGTAACAGAAGCCGTTTTTAAGCTTTGTTGCTTTACCTATAGTGTAGTGGTAGGTCATCTATTTAACTTTTGAGGATTATCGATCAGATGTGAATATAACGTAGACCCTTTCATTTCGCAGTGCCCTGCATTATATTCGGTTATCGTTTTCACTCGTATACCGATGATGTTGCAGTAGCTCAGGACCCTGTACTAGCTAAACAGCAGTTCGGTTCGTTATTGTCAATAGCCTTAGGTCTTAAGGGTTATGAAAATTGAATCGTATTTAGTTTCTTGTCCAGTTCTTATACTGCATGATTTATTTGGTATAACTGAACAAGAGTTCATTCCCGTCTAACTGAAAGACCGAAAAGTTTAAATACCCGATTAAAAGTGGTTCCCAGATTCTGGGTAATTTTTTTTTTTTTTCTAAATGCCAAGCGTCCGGGAAAACGCGATCAACACGTAAATTTCGTTAGTTACCAAAGGTGAGGAAGTGGATACATTTTTTGGAAGAATGATTGAGTTGGGCACTACTGACAAAATGGAGGTGATAATGTGGGCCGCAAAAGCCTTTGTGTTTATGAGCCAATGATGATTAGCGCAAATGTGAGGTTTTGGCTTCCAATATGTCGACGACAGTTTAGAAAGCGTGCACTTTCAAATTTTGGTGACTGGATTGTAGTGTATAATAAAATTTAATGTACTGTCGGCAAGAATAGTGATGATACAGTTTTCATATATCTTCGGACATATTTTGCTCAATAATGCCACACCTGGCAACTCTAGAAAGGGGGCGGAGCTTCAAAATCATTGCTTTTGTTTCTTTTTAGATTTCCATTAACTTTACACCATAAAGATTCTGTAGAAGTCCTATAGTCATTTATGCTTGAATGTAGTAACAAGCCCTATAATGTTGGTTTGGTAACGTCAGTTCAGAGCGGAATATCGATTATCCTTTTTTTAAACCTACTGTGAAGCCTTACTTATATGTAATGTTTGGCACTGAATTGACGTAAAATTCATGCGTAATTGAAGACACATCTTAAAAAATGGGAGATTTTCTTTTTTTTTTATTTCGCCAGTACTTCTGGAAAACGTGAGGAACAATACAGTAAAGAATGAAAAATTATGACGAGAGAGAGAGAGAGAGAGAGAGAGAGAGAGAGAGAGAGAGAGCGCAAGCATAGGACTATCTATAGAAATACTTAATTCATTGTATTTACTTTGAGAGATTGAGTGATAATATTTTTTCAAAACAGGAGAGAGAGAGAGAGAGAGAGCAAAATCTGCTTATGAAATCATAGGCCTATTTATAACTACTTAATTTCATTATATTTTCTTTGGCAGATTGAGTGGTGATATATATTTTCAAAGAATATTTTAGAAGTAGAGAGAGAGAGAGAGAGAGAGAGAGAGAGAGAGAGAGAGAGAGTATTGATGACGGACTTGTGATGGGGAAAAGCAGAAGAAAGAGCGGTGAGTCGGTGCACAGATACTTGGGAAACAGGGTGATTTGGCTGCCAAGATCGTGCTGCACTATACCAGATAAAATTTGAAGGACCATAGTATTCAAGTTAATTCTCTAAGAAATTCGTACCCTAATCTTGATTTCATTCGACAGTTGCCGTAGCATTCAAAGATAGTAAAAAGACGTGGAAAATTTCAAACACAGGTTGCAGTCATTCTTGCTCTCTTGATATAGTCTGTACTTTTGACCATTGGTTTTCATCCACGAATCATTCGTGAAAAAGCTGTGTTAAATAAAAAAAAATATTTATTACCACAACTAACTCAATATGTATTGCACAGACAATTGACGTTTTATATCATGCAAAAAATGCTGATGTGTTGGGAGATCTTTCAGCATCACGGCAGAGCAATGGAGTCTTGTAGGCTTACTACGAACTGTTTTGTAATGGGAGCATAGCCAGAAAATCTTTGAGCTGACATACTACTATAACCTTGAAAATGATGTATTTTTAAAGGCAATAGCTTTGTAAACGGCCACTAGCATTCGATCCATGTCAACATCAAAGTAATCAAAGTGTGAAATCCAGTATCCAGTGACTGCCGCTTTCCCGCTCGAAGTTCTAGGGCTCCTCCTCACATAGAAAACGCTCTTGCGGACACAACTAGATTTGCTCAACCTACCTTAGCCGTCGCAACATTGACTGCCATTGGCGTCAGCTAACTTTAAACGCTTTGGAATACAAACGTAAATTTGTAGAAACTCAAATAATTACATTCACCACTTACGATGATGCTATAATATTCCCGTTCATGAAGGAAAACGAGTAAGTATTGTCGTCGTGATACATAATACTATAATTACTTCTGACATATATCGAGTTTTTCATCTCTGAACGCTTTGTTTTGCACTTTCAACGTATATGATATAATTTACAATGTATTTTCATATTTTAGAGTAAATTTAGCTAGGTTGTATCTTTTCAGTAAAAACAAATGTGAAATTCGATGAACGAAAGCTAATGAAAACTGTATCTTCACTTTTCTTATTGATAGTACAGTACCTATATTGTCGTTAATATCCACTGAAACAGTGGATTAGAGGTTAGGCTACACGTGTCGGCATCTTGCCCGAGCTGGGAGCACTGTTGAGTTCAGCAAGTTTACTTTTCATTTGGATAATTTTGTGAGACATAAATAACAAAATTGGAAATATTGGTCTCTTAACTTTATATTAAAGTTTTACATTTAAATGTTCCCAAAGAGCTACGCGTACTAAATACAGTGGGTTTTAATGCAAAACAAAATCAGAAGAGACAGTCAGGAGGGCAAGGTGTGTGACCCAGGACCTTGACTGGTAAATACAAGGTCATTAACAAGCGTGATTCACTCAAGATAAGTTGACATGAATCCATTTTTAAAGTTTAATGCACTAAAGAGATTTATCTCTATTGCATATTATTACACGGTCTTAATGAAAGCCGCCGTTATGCAGTAAAGTAACCGCCTATGGAAACGAAAGAAACTTGCTCTGAAGATTGACATTGCGGTGTAGTACACATGTAAATAAGTACGTTATGAAACTAATTAAATACTCTTAATTAAATTAATGCAAATTCATAGTTAAAATTTTAGAAGAATGGTGAGAGCGCCTGCGTATGATTTAACCCACTACCATAAGTAGGGTCGACTCAAGTTCCAAAATCATGCACATGTGACCCTTAGACTCTCCCATTCTTCTCTGGAGAGACTGCTGTGGACTGCCTCCCTGCTGTTCATCCTTCTCAGGAGTAAAAGGGGAGTAAATGCTGCATATAGGTCACAAGTGTTAGGCGTAGGACTCTTATTTTATGGGGACCAAGGATACATTTGCGACAGGCCACAGTTACGCAGTAGCTACACCTGCTATAGGTGATGAGGTGACTTTCACATAACAGAGTACTGTGCTTGGTTCTTCCAGCTCGAACTCTGCAGTGCATATGCACTGTGCACAGTAGCTCTTGTGCCCAGCTCCTACTACTTCAGTGTTGGCCGATCCACTGAACAATGATTTAGTTCACAATCAGTATCATTGTCCAGGGTTTGTGGTTCAATGTTAAGACCTACGTTTTGGATCCAAGGTTATTTCTCCCTCAAAATCTATGTAGGCTGAGCTGTGGCATTAATAGGTTCTTTCATGAGTGCAGTGAAATAGGGGTTAGCAACCACAACGCAGTTGAACCTTAGAATTTCCTCTGGAGGCAAGACTGTTGTTGACTATTATACTGAAGGAAGCAGATTACGTACATGTTCTATGGAGAAGTGTTCTGTTTCAGTGAGAATATCATGAAGGCAAGGTGGATAGGGAAGAGAAGCTAGGCTGGTAAAGGCTCTATTGCCTGCGACTGTGTGCTGGGGGCAGGAAAGGACTTGGAGGAATAATAGATTTCTTCAAGGGAAAGGATATTATGGGATATGACAAATTGGACACAAGGTTGTAGGGTAGCCGTTCATCAGGTGGGAGTGTGCGAGGTTTGAATGGCCAATTCGTAGTTACGCAAGAGCTTTTTCCCATATATTGAATGGGTTTAAGCATAGCAGTATGGTAGGTTTGAGTGTGAGGAGCAGGTTATGAGAGATACTGGACCAGAAAGACTGCCAGCAATTTGCTAAGTGGTTACAGAAGAATGGGAAGTAATCTGAATGTGGGATTGTTTTGAAATGTGGGCATACCTACAAAGCTGCAGAGTGGGCCAAATAGTCCACTTGCTCATTGCCTCCACATGCCTCGGGGTCTAGCAGAAGCAGACTCTCTTTTTTTCTAGATTGAAATATGAAAGTACCCATTTTGAATTTCAGATCTGGATTGAAATATGGAAGAACCCATTTTGAATTTCAGAGACTACAGGAAGAATGCAGTTAACAGATTGGATGAGGGATAAAGAATTAGTAGTCTGAAAATCATGAAGGATGATGAGGGGTAGATTAGAAGTTGCTTTAGTGCTTTAAGTATGCTTGCGATGTTCCATTGGAGTACAGACATTAAAGGAAATAAAATATATGAAGTGATATTACGTACAGTCGGTATTGTTGAGGTATGGTTATTAGATGGGGATGGACTGTTTTCAGTATGAAGTAGGAATGGGTGAGTGTCAGGAATAACAGGTGAGTCACGTGTATAAGGGAAGTCTAAAGGTGAGGAGGGATAGGAAGAGAGAGAGACTTGCAGGTAAAACCTGGTGGTCAAGCAGGGTCAAGGTTACTTTTTCTCTGTACAGAGGTGTGAGTGGAAAGTTGGGTGGGAATGGAGACAGGCAGTGGAAAAGGTGAGGCAATGGAGGTTCTGTGGAAGTTGGCAGAGGAGTGGGGAGAAGGATATTGGGAGTTGTGGACCTCAGCAATGGTATGATGAACAGTAGCACATTACTTGAGGGATGAAGTTGGGTTTGGGATCATGGTAAAGGGTTGATTTATGTAATCCTCAATGTCCTTCATGGTTTCCAGAGGAGACTTGGTTGTAAGGGGTTTCTTGGGTGGAGAGCAAATTGGTCTTTGGTGCTGTTCCAAAATGGTATTTATTTTTTGTGTTGGGGTTGTGTTAAGGAGTGTAAGCTTTGGGAGAGAGGACAGGAAAATAGGGATGTAGAAGTAGGCATTTTCTGAATTTAACCCCTCTAAAGGGTTTGACAAAAATAAAATTGAGATAGAAAGAGGGGAAGAGCTGGTGGATGATGGTGCTTTAGAGTAAGCAGCTGTATGGGCAAAGGAAGGGATGAAGGTAATGAGGTGGTGATGGATTGAGGAATTAAAGAGGAGGAAGGTTGTGGTGTGGTATTGGTAGTGGTTGTTGCTTGTTTGCTTGCTGTTGTCATGATCTGGGTCAGAGTGAGTGTAAAGCCAGTCTTTCAGGGTGAATCTATGCTTGAAATGGAGGAAGCCACCTCTGATTCCAACTTGTAGATCGATTAAAGACATTAAAAAACATTGCTTGCTAGCACAATTGTTTGTTTGTATGGTGTTTTTACGTTACATGGAACCAGTGGTTATTCAGCAACGGGATCAACGGCTTTATGTGACATCCGAACCACGTCGAGAGTGAACTTCTATCACCAGAAATACACATCTCTCACTTCTCAATGGAATGGCCGAGAATCGAACCCGCGACCGCCGAGGTGAGAAGCAAACACCAAACCAACCACGCCACTGAGGCGCTTGCCAGCACAATTGGCGCAGAGCACTCTTGTGAGTGGTAATTTGCTCAACAATGGCCAAGTGAGCTGCAAATGGGCAGCACGCTTGTGATCTGCAAAATTTGGGTGTGCGGCTGAAGCTCCAGCACTTTCGCATTGTCGTGGGGAGGAATATGCTTATGGACTAAGTGATGCTGACCTCCGATGTTTACATCTTATGGGAGGTTTGCTCCTTGAAGGTGGTCTTTGCAAAATATTTTGGATATTTCCTGTTGCCCTTGTCCCCAGGAGTGTAGCATATAACGTGGAGTACTTCATGGTATAGTCGCTTAGGAGTTCTATGAAAACATTGAGCAGTCACCGCAGCTGACATTGTCAACCGGACATTGCTCTGATGGTATCACAACTACGGTACGTATTCCAGTGCAACTGTTGAGATGAGGACGTGAAGTGGTAGGGAAAACATTACCTTGTAGGTCTTTAGGGCTGGACATGCTTGAGCCTGAGCCTCTGTGTTCACCATGAGACACTTTTGAAAGTGGAGTGTATTGTTTACGTAAGGAGAGGATGTGAAGTACTTGTCCCACTTTTAGGGTAGAAAGATGGTTGACATTAGGGCTGGATGGATACTAAAGGACATTTCAAGGTAGGTAGAAGAGGATGTAGTTGAAGCTTTTAAATTTTTTTGAGTTACAGGTGTTGTAGTGGCCCGTTCTTTCATGGTGGAATGCTGTGGTTCATTCGGTTGTAGAGAAAGCCACTGAAGATGATCTAGTGGAAAGGGAGCATGGGCATCACGTGTCAAGATTACAGGTGACATGGTAAAAGAGGATAGTGATGAGGAGACTTCTGGGGGAGTAGTCTGGCTCATGGTCTCTAACATAGCAAAGTCAGAAAAGCCCAGTTGTGGGACTGATTCTAAGTAGCATCAGTCCCAAACTCCTTAGAATTTGTGATTTCCATTATTGGCCATATCGGCCTGGGTATATGCTAGGGAAATATAACAGTCCTCTCCTTGAGAGCCCTGTGTGAAGGAATAAGGGCAAAGTTGAAAAAATATAGATGCTGTGCCCTATGGCATCCAGGAGGCCTTTAAAGACCAACCCAAAGTTGGCCTTCTACCAAACACATGGACGCTTGCACCTAAGGGAGAGGGGGGGGGGGGGGGGGGCAAAGGAAGAGGGTTGGTAGGATAGAAAGAAAGCAGTCCCCAAAGGAAGAGGGTTGGTAGGATAGAAAGAAAGCAGTGAGATAAAATGAAAGATTATGAAAAAATCTAGTCAAAATTGGTTGAGCATAGGACCAAAGGCCTAGGTAGGTCCAGGTGGATTGGTTGCCCCCAGCATTAGGTCATAGTCCCTTGACCTGAAGCCCCTCAACAACGACAGTGTTGCATGGCTGTACAATATTATGTACTATATGACTCTCATGTTGCAGAGGCAGTGATGTGAAGTTGGGGTTGCCCAAGATTTTTTCAAATATATTTTCTACCTTAGTAGATTAAGTTTTGCAAAATATTCCCAGACTTTTCGTTGAATTTCAGACGACCATTTTTTTGTATGGAATTTAACAACCATATCCTTTATTAATTGCAACATGAATGTTGTAATTAGTCTCCCCTAGTATTTCAGTTCACCATTTTGTATATAGTTTACGAATGGGTCATGTTAATATTTTAAGATTTCATACAATGAACTTACCTGTCAGATATATACTTAGCTAAGACTCCGTCGTCCCCGACAGAAATTCAAATTTCGCGCCACTCGCTACCGGTAGGTCAGGTGATCTACCTGCCTGCCCTGAGCGGCAGGACTAGGAACCATTCCCGTTTTCTATCATATTTTCTCTGTTGCCGGTGGTATCAACATTGTTGTTACTACCTCCTGACTGGAATTCGCTTTTCAAGACTTTTTTGATCATCTATATTGGATTTCTTGGTGACGTACTGGATCGTTGTTTTGGCATTCGCTACTGTGGACTGGATTTGGACTTGCTTTTGATTTTTCTGATAGAATGTCTGATTCAAGTGTTAGTGTGAGTGTGTGTGTGAATGTAGGCTGCAAGGTGAGGATACCGAAGGCTTCGGTTGATCCTCACACTGTATGTCGTAAGTGTAGGGGGTTTGACTGTTCTTTAGCTAACACCTGTATTGAGTGTGAAAAGTTGAATGCTAATGAATGGAAGACTCTAACTTCTTACTTGAAGAAGTTAGAGAGGGATAGAATTAGACGGGCTGCACAAAAGTGTGAGAGTACAAGGCCTATTGAGCCTTTTTCTGAGTCTAACTCTCCTATTATTAATGAATTTGATTCTCCCTATGTATCTGAACCCTCACAGGCTTTGCATTCGGATTCGGCTTCTGAAATCGCCAATCTGAAGGCTACTCTTTGTAAAATGAAGACAAAGATGGCGGCCATGCAAGGTAAAGGAAGTGATAGTGAATTACTTAGTGAAGTGAGTGTTCCCAGTGTTGTGGAGGGGGCGTCTGACCGTCCCTGCGATGCTCCCAGGCTTAGACCTCTTCCAAACTCACATACCCAGAGGAGAAGGAAAGTCGAAAGTCGTACGGAGGTTGTGGGGAATCCCCAACGGTCAGGCATCCCTTCAGCAGGTTCTGTTTCGCTACAGTCTGCTCAGGACCGCTTTAATAGAAGCGTCCTACAAGATTGTTTCTCGTCGTCCGGTTCTCCTTCACCTAAACGAGGGTGGAAGGACTCGGATCTTTCTAGGCCACTGAAAAGGCACTGGAAAGAACGCGCGTTTGACTCAAGCCCGGAGCGCTTCTCGGAGGAAGCCCCCTATTCTATCAAGAAGGCTAAGCTGGTCTCGACGCCTCCTAGAGCTGTATTTGAGGATCGCACTCCTTCGAGTTCTCCTGCTTCTTCTATTGAAGAGGATGCTGGTGTGGCTTCCAAGAGGATTTTGCTAGCAGTACAAGAGCAGTTAGCCTCTTTGGTTGGAGTTCTTTCGAGGGATCCCCCTCGCAAGAAGGACGCTAGACTTCCTATTAAGAAGTCTCGTCTTCTTTCGCCTGCCAGACGTGAAGCGTCCTCCAGGTATGAAGAGCCTTACAAGCGTGGGACGTCTTCCAGGCGCGAAGATTCGTTCAAGCGTCAGGAGCTATCCGAGCGAGTTGCTCTAGATAAGGATACGCTCAGGCGCGAGGCGCCAGCCAGGCGCGAGGAATCAGCCAAGCGCGAGGCGCCAGCCAGGCGCGAGGATTCAGCCAAGCGCGAGACGCCAGCCAGGCGCGAGGAGTCAGCCAAGCGCGAGGCGCCAGCCAGGCGCGAGGAGTCAGCTTTGCGTGAGGCGCCAGACAAGCGCGAGGCGTCAGCCAGGCGCGAGATGCCAGCCAAGCAACAAGCTCCAGCCAAGCGAGAAGCGCCAGCCAAGCGCGAGGCGCCAGACAAGCGCGAGGCGCCAGACAAGCGCGAGGCGCCAGACAAGCGCGAGGCGCCAGACAAGCGCGAGGCGCCAGCCAAGCGCGAGGCGCCAGCCAAGCGCGAAGAGCTTTCCAGGCGTGAGAAGTCAAGCAGACGCGAGACTTCTTTTAGACTTGAGAGAGAATCTGTTCACTCTATGAGTCCCTCTCATAGTAGGAGTTTGTCACCAGTAGAGAGAGAACTTGATGAAGATCCTCTCGTTTTTCAGGCCGATTCTCCGCACGGTGTGGAAGGAGATTCGGAAGACGAAGTTAACGGTAGAGAAGGAGTCTCTAACTATAGAGTTCTGACGGACCTTCTTTTGCAGGAGTATGGAGATTAGTTGACTCCTGCGGCTCCTCCTTCGCCTCGATCACTGTTTTCGAGTGCGATCGTACCGAAGTCTTCGTCGGTGTTGAAGATGAGACCTACGATCTCTATGAAGAGAGCTCTACAGTCTCTGGACAAATGGATGTTGTCGAAGAGGATCTGGGCAGAAACCACCCCTTCTGTATGCCTCCAGCCATACTTTAGGGCTAAAGGTAAAAAGGAGTTCTGGATACCGAACTGGGGAGAACATGGGCCTCTCTCCCAGCGGCAGCCGAAGCGGACTTTTCAACCTTGGTTGATTCATCGCGGAGACACGTTTCATGACGGGGGAAGGATCTTTCAGTTCAGGGCCTTGTGTTTCGGCCTGTCCACAGCTCCTCAGGTCTTCACAAACCTGATGAAGAATGTGGCGAGGTTTCTTCACCTCAAAGGCGTCAACATCTCGCTATATCTGGACGATTGGCTCATCAGGGCCAGAACAGAGAGACAGTGTTTGGAGGACCTTTCTTTGACCCTAAACCTGATAAAGGCGTTGGGACTACTCGTGAACCTCGAGAAGTCACAACTGATTCCCAGACAGAACTTGGTCTATCTGGGGATTCAGATGGATTCTCGGGGTTTTCGAGTATTTCCTTCGCAAGAGAGAATCGTGAGAGGCTTGGAGAAAGTCTCTCTCTTCTTAGGGAAAGAACGGACTTCGGCGAGGGAATGGTTAAGCCTTCTAGGCACCCTTTCCTCACTCGAACAGTTCTTTCCTCTAGGAAGACTGCATCTTCGTCCTCTTCAGTTTTTCCTAAGGAGATCATGGAATTGGAAGACGGGACTTCTCTCCGACAGTTTTCTCCTTCCAATGGAGATGAAACCAAACCACACCTGCAATGGTGGTTGTCCCTCTAAAAGAGAACAAGGGAATTTCTCTGGAAGTTCCGAACCCAAGCCGAGTGTTGTATTCAGACGCATCGGAGAAGGGTTGGGGAGCAACACTAGGACCGAGAGAAGTGTCAGGCACCTGGAAGGCAGCACAGGTGTCCTGGCACATAAATTGCAAAGAACTTCTAGCAGTTCACTTGGCTCTAAAGTTCTTCGAACCTTTTGTGGCAAACAGTGTGGTCCAAGTGAATGTGGACAACACTAACCAGCCCTGTCCTACATTCGGAAGCAAGGAGGAACACACTCCTTGTTCCTATACGAGATAGCAAGAGATCTGCTACTTTGGACCTCACAGAGGAACATCTCCCTCCTGACAAGATTTGTTCAGGGTACGAGAAACGTCAGGGCGGACAGACTGAGCAGGAGAAGCCAGGTCCTTCACACAGAATGGACCCTTCATTCAGAGGTGTGTCAGAGTCTTTGGGATCTTTGGGGCACTCCTCACGTAGATCTGTTCGCCACTTTCCTTTCCAAAAGGCTGGAAGTCTTTTGTTCAGTGGTGGAAGACCCAAGAGCTCTCGTGGTCGACGCCTTCCTGCTAGACTGGTCGCATGTAGACGTGTACGCTTTTCCCCCTTTCAAAATCCTGGGGCAAGTGTTGAGAAAGTTTGTAGCGTCTAACGGGACAAGGATGACCCTGATAGCCCCGTTTTGGCCAGCACAAGATTGGTTTGCAGAGGTGCTGGAGTGGACAGTAGACTTCCCAAGATCCCTTCCAAGAAGGATGGATCTTCTCAGACAGCCACACTTCGAGAGGTTTCATCAAAACCTCCCCGCTTTCGCGCTGACTGCCTTTCGACTATCGAAAGACTTGTCAGAGCGAGGGGTTTTTCTCGCGAAGCTGCAAGCGCTATCGCTAGAGCCCGCAGAGCTTCCACTAGACGAGTCTATCAGTCGAAGTGGGAGGTATTTAGAAGGTGGTGTAAGTCTAAGAAGTTGTCCTCCTCCTCCAGTACCTCTATAACCGAAATCGCTGATTTCCTTTTGTTCCTGAGAGAAGTCTCTCACTTATCTGTATCGACTATCAAAGGATACAGGAGCATGCTTTCGGCAGTCTTCAGAAACAGAGGCCTAGAGATTGCTGATAATAAAGATCTGCACGACTTGATTAGATCATTTGAAACGACAAAATCTAAGGAACTAACTCCTCCCAGCTGGAACCTGGATGTAGTTCTCAAGTTCCTTTCGTCTGACAGATTCGAGCCTCCTCATTTAGCTTCGTTCAGGGATGTAACGAGGAAATGCTTGTTTCTCCTATCTTTGGCGACAGCCAAAAGAGTTGGTGAACTTCACGCCCTTGAAGATGAAGTTGGCTTTAACAGAGACTCGGCCTTCTGCTCGTTTAGAACACTTTTTCTAGCGAAAAATGAAAACCCCTCGAATCCCTGGCCCAAGAGATTCGAGATTAAAGGCTTATCGAGTCTGGTAGGTAGAGAAACAGAAAGGTCTCTTTGCCCTGTAAGAGCCTTGAAGTTCTACTTACAAAGGAAGAAACAAATGGGAGGCTCTAGACAAAGTCTTTGATGTTCGATTAAGGACCCCACAAGAATCATGTCTAAGAACGCATTAGCTTTCTTCATAAGGAGCGTCATTACAGATGCTCACAAGTTCTGTCCTGACGACTCTTTTCCGCTTTTAAGAGTAAAAGCTCATGAAGTTAGAGCAGTGGCGACGTCTCTCTCTTTTCAGAAGAATATGTCGCTAAAGAAAATCATTGATACGACATATTGGAGGTGCAATTCGGTATTTGCATCTCACTATCTTAAAGACGTTCGCGTGACCTACGAGAAATGTTTTTCTCTGGGGCCTTTCGTATCGGCGGATACGATACTGGGTACGGGAGCAAACACCAATCCTTAACTTTGTACATACCTTCTACTAGATATGTTCTAGATTTCTGCTGACAAAGAGGGCTCGTTGCTGCACTGGCGGCCAGTCACTGTTGTTCAGTAAGGAACTCTTGTGATATCTTTTAGAGGAGTATTAAAATTTTTTTTTGAGAATTTTTGTATGAATGCGTTTTAGTTTCGAGTTATGGGTTGTTTGTAATGAGTTCGGGGATAACTCAGAACAATTCTATATACTAACATGGTGGTTAGGATCAGGTGGTCGGGATTGGTTGTGCTCCTTCATAAGGTGTGTTGTCATAGAAGTGGTCTAGTACCCATTGACAAAGTCCTTTCAGGCTCTGCCGAGTAAGCGGTTCATATACCCATCGACAGACCCACAAGAACTCTAGCCATAGATCACATATCTCGCTAAAGGCTTGAGGTGATGCAGACTACTGGGCTACAGCCACGAAGTCTACCACCTATCAGGTAGGAACCAAGGTTTTTCTTTTATACCTACAACATATGTTGTTTACCTGTCTATTCCATATTAGCTCTCTCTTACCCTCCACCAAAGGGTGCCAATCAGCTAAGTATATATCTGACAGGTAAGTTCATTGTATGAAAATGATATTGTTATAATACAATAAAGTTTCATACATACTTACCTGGCAGATATATACAATTAATGGCCCACCCAGCCTCCCCGCAGTAGACAGGTGGAAGAGAGAAAATTTGATAGAAAACGGGAATGGTTCCTAGTCCTGCCGCCCAGGGCAGGCAGGTAGATCACCTGACCTACCGGTAGCGAGTGGCGCGAAATTTGAATTTCTGTCGGGGACGACGGAGTCTTAGCTAAGTATATATCTGCCAGGTAAGTATGTATGAAACTTTATTGTATTATAACTATCATATTTTTCATGCTGGGCCTACTAGATTTCCTGAGTTTTGTTTTACTGGTTTCCAAAGCACAGTTCATTAGGATAATACTGGCAGTCCCCGGGTTACAACAGGGGTTCCGTTCTTGAGACATGTCGTAAGCCAAAAATTGTCGTAAGCCGGATCATCGTAAAATAATCCTAAGAAAACCTTACTTTTAATGCTTTGGGTGCATTGAAAACTATGTAAACTACATTCTTATTGCATTTTTCATTAAAAAAAAAAAACTTCAAATATTCATTATTTTGCATTTTTGGTGTCATATTTCATCTGCCAGATCAGCGTTGTAGGTGCCGTAACCCTGGAACATGCGTTGTAACCCTGGAAATAATGTCTGATGAATATAATTGAGAAGCGCCTTAACCTCGGAACGTCGTAAACCGAACCCGTCGTAACCCAGGGACTGCCTTACATATAATAAATATATAAATTTTTTTATTGGAAGTGCTTAGTAATAACCTCTGACCTTTCAGTTGCTCTGTTGTTTACTTCATGGTTCATTTGTGGTCATAAAGTGTTGTGTCAGATATTCTTTCAATGCCTTGTTAATTTTTGTGACAATCTTTCATCACCTTGTTAGATATTTTGGTTATCACTCGGTTCTCCTGTAACCAAGCATCTAAAAAGGTATAATGAAAAGAAATCTTGCTTTATCACAATTTTTATAATTTAGAGCTAGGTAATTTGAAACATGTAATTGACAGAGTAAAGTAAGAGCTTGGTACATAGTCTTGTAAATTTATTTATGAATTTTATTTCCTGTCACTAATAATACTATTTTCCAGGTTTCTGCTAAACAGTGGGCCAGGCCTATGGAGTGCAGGATTAACAAACGTGGTGCTTCCAAAGATTGATAAGGGTTTAATTTATTGTCATCTTTTATCAGTGCTGAAAGAGCACAGGGAGAGTAAGCTATGAAGAAATTAATTAGTACTTGGGTACAGTAATTCAATAAATATTTATATGGTCAAAATACAATATGTGTCAAGTCGTGTCAAGTCGTGTCAAGAAAAATGCAAGCTCCTGGCAGTCGGGTTCTTCGTTTTACAAGACCATCTTTGCTTCACAGAATGGCATTATTCAGTAGCATTGCTGAGAAGAGGTCCCTCATAAGTGCATAAAGATTCTTTAACTACAGGTTTAGTGCTTCAGAATCAAAATGAAGATACTCAGAACCATCAGATAAAGCAGGCTACTTTGATGATATTATCACTGAACAAAAACTACAGCAAGCCTTGTTGACAAAACTAGTTTGTCAAGAAGTTAGAAATACCAGGTGAATTCAACTGTATGCCAATTGTCACACCATAAAACTACTTTAATCGTCCTGTTAGATTCGAGATGATGGCAGACAAGGTCAATTTATAGTAGTGTGTATCACCATATCTCATAGCATAGATAAATTATGCAACAAGTGGTTTCATGGATAATATTGTCTTTGCAATCAAAGAATTTTGAACAAGGGTAAGTTTCCTCCTTTAGCAAGTACCATATTTGATGGCTTTGGTCAATGTGGAAGGACCAGTTACCGAACATGAGAAAATTTAGATTATACACGTAGTTTTCCTTCCGAAGAATTAAAACTATTGCAGGAATCTGTATGGGTGCACAGCTAGTTATTGATATTGATATGATGTTAAAATCACAAGATCAAGCACATAAAGAAAACTTCAAAATGCTAGGAATCAAGCATTGACCCTCTGTGTAATGCCTCCATCTCATTTTCATCAATGTTCTTTTTAGTAATATATCATTCACACATTGCTAAGCAGTTACAACACTACTATTTCCGAAGTTAATGATTAAACAGGTTGAAGAGGTTCTGTAGCTTAATCAAAATGCTTAATGATCTACAGCCTTGGAAGCAATAGGGCCTTACATGCACTCAGTAATATGCTCCTGCTACACTAATGCAAAGAACAAATGCTAGATAATGAGTGAAGACATTGGCTAGTGTACCAAAAAAAATTAAGTGTCAAAAGTAGCAAAGCCAAGACAAACAGCTGCTTATCACAGTAATCAGGGAAGCTAGAAATGCATGAGAAAGGAAGTGACCGAGGGTTGCTTCAGGCAGATTACCTACTCACAGAAGAGTCTGAAGAAGTGGTGGTTGAAATGTTTAAAAGGTGAAAGTGGAATGGAAAGCAAAGGATTGAAAAGCAATAAAAAAAATTATGGCAACTGGAAAGGCTGCAAAGGAAGTAAAACCAGGTTACTGTAGAAAAGATCTGTCTGGAAACTCTACTGGGGACTGAAAATAACATGTAATCCAGAGCACCCCTTGTGATACAGTACAGTATACACAGAGCAAGAGATTTTGGAAGACGCGTACAACATCAAATTGATCAATGAGGAAAGGGTGAATTCTGATGTGTTGTGACAGATGGGGAGGTCTGAAGTAGTAGAGCATTGCCCCATTAACTGAAGCCAAGATGTACGAGTGGGCACCAGAGGCAAGAAATACCTGCAGACAGGGGCACTGACAGAAAATAGAAATCAATCTTGCAGAAGTGTTACCATAAAATGATAAACTTCATGGCCAACATGCTCAAGAAGCTGTTATTTAAAAATCCTGGAAAAAGAGGCTAGATGAAGAACAAACTTTGATGGGAGGTTAAGAAAAGTTTACGTGATGCAGAAGAAGAAAAAAAAAATAAGATAAATTACACAAGCTTTATTCATTATAAAGGTGATGAGTAAGGGCTAACAAATTAAGTGTACTTTAAATGGCCCTTTTTGTTTAGTTCTTTATGTACCGACTTCAGATGTAAAGTAAGGAAATTAAGCCATAAATACAGTTATGAGTGAAGTTACCAACCAATGAAATCAGTAGTAAACTAGTGCATTTTATACAAACCAGTGTTACTTCAGGTGTCTAAGCTAATTTTGTGAATACTTTACCTAAAAATTTTTTATGTTAAAGTACTGAATTTAAAAACCACAAGCTAAAGTGAATTTTGTTGTTACATCTACTAGAAGAATTAATAAATTTTACTAGAAGAATCAATAATCTAATAAATTTAATATAAATTTAGTAATTTATCCTTTTCCTTAAACCAAGTCAAAGAGTGCTACAGATATCCTAGTCTTGCTCACAAATACAGGCAGTCCCCGGATTACGATGGGGGTTCCGTTCTGGAGACGCGTCATAAGCCGAAAATCGTTGTAAGCCGGAACACAGTAAAAAATCCTAAGAAAACCTTACTTTTAATGCTTTGGGTGCATTGAAAATTATGTAAACTGCATTCTTATTGCATTTTTCATGAAAAAAAACCTTCAAATATTGATTATTTTGCATTTTTGGTGTCATTTCATCTGCCAGATGAGCATTGTAGGCGTCGTAACCTTGGAAATAATGTCTGATGAATATAATTGAGAGGCGCCTTAACCTCGGAACGTCGTAACCCGAACCCATCGTAACCCGGGGACTGCCTGTATTGTAAATCTTGATTGACATAAGGATTAAATATTCTACCTTACATGTATACCTGTCCTAGCAATGTGGAAATTACTTTAGACATACATACACTCAATTTGAAGAAGTAATACCTGTCCTAGCAATGTGGAAATTACTTTAGACATACATACACTCAATTTGATGAAGTAATACCTATCCTAGCAATGTTGAAATTACTTGAGACATATATACACTCAATTTGAAGAAGTACCATGGCAATATTCCTGCTGTACAGGGGTTAGCTTAGGTAATGGACAATTCAGTGCAGTTACCAAATGGCACAAGCTTTCACAGTTTGGCAAAGTGAGGAATAAAATTTTATCTTTACATATAGCAAACAGGAACACCAATTAAAAAATGCTGAACTGATTAATTAAACTGGAATATGTTTTTGTTTGTTTGGTGTTTTTACGTTGCATGGAACTAGTGGTACAGCAACGGGTGGAAAATGTTTGTAAAATTGGTTATGTCCTGCTTCTGACAAATTTGGTCACAGTATATACAAATTATAGAGCAAAACGCTTGTTCTAAATCTTACACTATTATGCTGGGGTCACACATTCACGTATCACGACGGTGTATGCCCACGTATGTGGATCGTGGCATCATCGCGGTGAAATGACCTTGAATAGCTGGTAAACAGGACACGGGCTAATGGACATAAAGCCAGCACCTTAAATTGCGCCGCAAATGTACGCGTAAAGAAAGCAAGGTCGGACGTCTACCTGAAACTAACACCGATATTGTAATGTTCTATGTACGTCAACTTCACGTCAAGACCACGCCCACCGTTGTGGTGCCGTAGGGTACAAAAGGGCGGGCCTGTGAACAGAGCTTGCTGTTCCATAAACAATCATTGTAACAGCTCGTCTCTTCGTTGTTTTCCTACAAATTTATCTATTTTAGTTTTATGGTAACTTTTTGATAGTAGCCATCTGTAATATATATATGTAATTAATGTAACATCACAAATAAATGAACATAGGATAAGTACTATATAAGACTAGCACTAGAATTTTCTTGCTTCGATTTTACCATTCAGACATACACTTAGACATATAAAACTGTTGACTATGGGCGATTTATATTTAAGCGATATAGAATAACATCTAATAACTTATCAAACATTCTTGGAAATAGGAATTCTACCTATTCAAGATAATATTTTTTAGATGTATATATATAAGAATTCCTCTCAGATATTTACATGATTTGTTACACCATTATTGTAAGACTGCTATTCAGAAGAAATAAATATCTTCGACAAGGGAACGTCAATGGGGGTAGCTTCATGGAGAGTTTCCGTGTCGCTGTCATCAGTCAGAATCTCATCCAACTCCGACTCCAGTAGGTGGAAGTTGACATTTTCCCTGTCCTGAATGTCTGCAGGAGTGGCTGTAGGAGTCTTTTCCGGGCCGAAAGAAGGTCCTGCAAGATGTGACGTTGATGGTCCCTTCCTTGGTCGTTTTAGGAGGTTCGGCATCTTGAAGGGCGCTGTGGAGAGCTTGAAGGAAACTGCTTGTCTTAGGAGACTGAAACAACAGCTGACCTGAGGGCGCCGACCTGACCTTTTATACCACGCTACAGCTTTGCCATGTCGTACAGGGTTGTAAATGTGTGAATCGGTTTCACCGTAGGCTACAGCGCAATTAGGAGGCCCGTGTGCTTCGCCGCGGAAAGAAAACAACGACAGCGAACGATGCTGGTGACCCTAGCGCTTACCTCGCAGCAGTCACCGTGGCTCCCACGTACAATGCCTGGAGCTAGGTCAGGTGACATTTGGCGTGACCACCCACGACTTTTAAACATTTCAAAACTGGAGTGGGTTACGGCGACCTAGTGGGCGGAGCTTAGCGCCCGGACGACCCGTCACCGTACGTCTACGATTTTACTTATGTTTTACGTTACATTTACTGTTTACTGACATAAGCTGTTGCCAACTACCAATTTCCGCTCATGCATGGGCGTGCGTGCGTTGATACGTGAATGTGTGACCTTAGCATTATTGTTTATGTTTTCATCGCTTGTCCACACATACATGTCCGTAACACTGGTACTGAAACAATTTACATATAGCTACTTAGAGTTTATTTATCAGCAACAAACAGACGGCTCAAATTAAAAATGTGGAAAAAATCAAAGCTTAAAAAACTTTCAATACGAGCATTTCAACACCCAATGTACACTTAAAATCAGACTAATCATTCAGTACTGAATCAAGTCTATTACATAAAATCACCTAAACCAAGTTTTAAATTAATGGTTTTGTTACAAATATGTTGTAAAAAGCTTTTCAGCTGTCCTAGATTCTCATTTCTCCACAAGAAAAAATGATCCAACTTGAAAGCAAAATATTACTGCAAAAACTGAACAGTACAGTATTCAGTTCCAGTAAAAAATTAAATTATCAACATTCCAGTATATTCATTACTAAATCTGAAAAAATGAGTATGTAATACATTCTCTGCTGAATCAAAATTATTGCAAAATGGGCCATCAAACCCTAGCTATATTTTTAAAATACATTTTGTAACCAGGCTTAGATTACAATGATCCAAAGCTTAAAGGAAACTTTATATGGTAGTATTGCAATTTGGATATTCCGACCTACAAAACGTAAAATCTCAAAATTAAAAAAAAAAAAAAAATCCCGACAGTACTTACAGGATCACATTTTACAAATTGTGATCTTGGTGAATATGAATACAATTTGGAGGATGTGTTTTAATGGAAACATGGGAATAGAATTCGAATGAAGTGACCTGAATTTTGGATAAAAATTCTGGTTAATTAGACACTTAATGAAAATGATGTTCAGATGTGGAAAACACGAATGAAATGAATACAGTTTGTGGCAAAATTACAATACAGTAATGTGACTCCAGGAATGCAACTTGGAACCACAATGGGACCTCTATATAAACAAATATTTAAGACAATACTGTAACTTCCGTCTTAATGATATTAAGGTATATCCAGAGTAAATACTGGGTAATCCTGGTGTACACACCTGGGTACCCCTCCCTCCCACATCCGTACCCAAAGCTCACCACACCAACTTGTGTCCAACGACCCTCTGCACCATCCGTTACAAGGGGGCCACCAGAATCACCCTGGAATGTACACCAGGAAGAAATTATTATATAAATCATTTCCTTATAAGATATCACATTTTACGGATAAACATAAAAAACGTATTCATTTTGACATAGCATATCGAACCAAAGGTTTTTAAAGAGTAATTTTAAAATGTAATTAGGTAGTCAAATCTGAGGTACTACATACTATATATATAACACGTACAAGGATGTACATTGTTATTTAAATTAAATAACTCAAGTGGGTCAAGGTACACTATACGTACTTGTAAGTATATGAGAGAAAAAAAATAATTTAGTGGGAAAAATATTTAGCTTAATTCTTCTGCCAAATAACTACCATAACTTAAGTTTGTCATGTGCAAATCTAGTGTTCTGGAATGACTAGTGGCATGCAAACAACAAATCTTCCACAAATGTGATTTGCATGCTTACTTAAGGCAACTTGCATTTTTCCTAGATAAACATACCTGAAAGACATATATATATATATGGATAAGTGTGTCCTCAACTTACGGCGCCATCTTACACCGATTTTTCAGCGGTATTAGCATTTTACAACACCATAACTTGATGCAATGTCAAGTTACGGCGCCATAAGCATCGTTGATGGCACTAACATGATACAACAACAAGTTAAGGCACAAAGTTACAGTGCCATAACCGCTGTTAACAGCAAAAAACGGAATTACAGCAGAAATCAACTTACGGATCCCCCACCGTAAGTAGAGGACACTGTATACTGTACCCTTGGCAAGAGCTGGTCTGACAAATACAGGGTTGTTTATGGTTATGATTAGTATGTATTGTTACCAAACACCAGTGAGTTAAATTTAACTTACAGGGTTCGCCGAAGGACTCGTTTTTCATACTGCCAGATTTTTATACATTGCAACTTCCTGAAAATTTTATAACTGGACTACAGTTCTGTATATTTCGAATCTTAAATTTGCCATTCATTCCTATGAGGAGAAAAACTTTTTATAAGGAAACAAATTCCTGATGCGGGAAGTGTTGTCTTAAGATCACCTGGAAATACCAGCTTCCCAGACACTTAACACAGTAAGGATGACCTCCTGTTAAGTCTAGTATATGACCAAATGCCAAAACGTGGTTTCATGCAGCCTCACTAAACAAAATTAAGACTTAAGCTTTCCTGTGTGTGACAGGACAACCTGGCTCGAAATGTAGCAATACCATCTTAGTGAACCACTAATATGATTATAATCTACTGCCTACTCCACATCTAGATGAATCCAAAATTTCATCTCTCATCAAGTGCACCATGACTAACCCTTAACTTGACCAGTTTTGTTTTAACTGTACCCTCACTCTAAAGGGGCCTACTGCATACTTTTCCTCTAACGGGTAAGGTCTGCAATAATTTTCAACCTTCAGTGCTCTGGTAATGTTACTTAAACAGAGTCCCAAACCAGTTTTAGTTTTGAGTTTTCTAACAGATGAATGACTGCAACCCAATGCTACAAATTTTTCCAGCTTTTTCTTGTTGCACACAAGCCACTGTAGATGATCAAGAGAAGGGAGAAGGGTACAGAATCTAAAGAGAATGGAATCTCCTTATCAGTCTTGGAGGCAGTAGACTACTCAAGGCTCTACCTCCACTGCCTGTCATATTCTCTATCAACCTGTGCCACTGACTACAAAGCCAAGACCAAACAGTATTAGCATGCCAAAACCTGACCCTCTAGTTTGTTTTGAAACTATAAAATTGTTAGATGCAAAGCTACTGAGGTCCTAAGTTGCTATTTGGCCAGCCTTTCCACAGTTGATCCTCATACCTGAACAAATGCGTTTTTCTTGAGACGTCCTGGATCCATTGTTTCCTAACAACAGCTATTCCTGCAAAACCCAACATTACCTTACAAGAGCTTTGGCAAGTATTGGAAATTGCTAATTTCTGCTGTTGCAATGTCATCTACTACTTGGCTTTATCATGGTAACGCAAAATACTGCCTAGTTTAAAAATTTCTCTAAAGGATTGGCACTAAGAAGACCTTCCTTTGCTGTGATGGATCTATCATTGGGTCACTACCTACTCCTTATTAAAAGATCTCTTACTTACTCCTTACTAAAAGATCTCTTGAAGAATTCATGTGACAAGTTCTTTCCCTTTAGTAAAAGCTTACTAGCTACAAAGAAAAAAAGTTGTTACCAAAGGTTACATCAAACCTTTCCGTATCCAAATTTAATTTATGTATGTATATGAACACAGTATACATGTGTCTGCTTATGTACAGGTATATCTTTCACAGTTATGTCGAAATAAAAACAACTTTCGTATAAAAATTTTAAATATTTCCCATTCTTATTTACCATTAGAATAAAATGCAGTATGTAATGTTTATTATGCACATAAAGTACACTATGTGTATGCATGTTTCAATGAGAATGAGGAATTTCTATGCTTTTCATTTCAACACTGCACAAACATTCACGAAATGCAAAATTAAAATGCACAATTGAGCTATGATATCCGGTTTCATTTTCCAATAGATCACCGTTTTAATACAGTCAATCTGTAATATTGATAACTGGATGGGTTTCCAATACAAATTAGGTATTCGTATTTTAATAGTTTTCAAATAAATCCCAAAACCTATTTTTGAAAACCAATCACAGCAGACCTACAAACATTGCTATAGTAATCCCTTGGTAGGAAATCTAGTGATATCTTTATAATGCTAACTAATGAACTTTATACATTTCTTTCAAAGGTCGAAACTTCAGTTTGGGAAATAAAATATGTACCTTGGTTGTTTCCCATTATGTAAAAGCAACAAATGATAAAGTTAGCTTAACATATGGGCCATTAAAAAAAAGGTGAAAATTTAACAACTTATAAAAGTTGGACAGCTATGTACAATAAGGCATAGTCTAAAAGAAAATATTTTCTACTACAGTGAAAACACAATATTTAAGACCCTTCATTCGCATATTTTCAGGATTAGAAATATGTTAATCTTACACTACTAACTTTTTCAACATTAAATCCTGTTCAGCGCTCAGTAATTATTAAGAGGTTATGTGTCGTTTATTTTAACTAAACAAATTTCTTCTCTTGGTAAGTTCAGGCACAAGGTGAGCTTTTCTTCAACAAGGGCTAAAACTTTAATTTCATTGGCCTTAACTTTTATACAATTTATCTTTAAAAATCACGACATATTTAGTCTTTCACTGTAACAACTCACTAAATGAAAAACTAAATTTTTGTCTTCATTCTATGCAGCATCTGCCAAAGGAATGAAACATTTAAAGAGGAGGCTTCCTGTAAGAAAACTCAGACTAACCTTACAAGAATCCTTTGCTGTGCCTGTCCCTGCTTCATGGTAAGTGCATAACATCTTTTCAGACACAGGGTTGATACGCTTGTACACCTCTTGACACTTCGATACATTGAGAAATGGCAGATGTACCTACAAAGGAGACAAGTCTATAACAGGAATATTGGTTGCAAGTTGGAAAAAAGGGGTGGATACTTCAATTATGGTCTACACTGGCATTCATTTTGTGCATTCTTACTTATACTCTTTCTGTCAGTCAAGAAGATTAACCCTGGTCTGTCACCAGTAACTGACTTTTCAATCTGTCTAGTTGATTAACATTGGGTCTCATCAGTGTTAGCTGGGTAACTGATCAAAGCTTTCACAAAAACTCTTCCATATTCTGCACAGATATATAATAACTTGCACCACATTTATTCTCAATCTTGAGCCCTCACTCACGTTTGTGTGCTATAGGCTTTTCCACCTTAGTGCGACCTACTGCAAAGCAGAAACATGTATGCTATGCCACTTGTGATCTTTCAGAATAGTTAAGCTGCATTACGTCTGGTCAGTATTTTGTATGGGCAAGTATTCATTCTTGTATACTCTCTGCTCTAAATATTCTGTAAATTGTTTAGGCTTCTATTGAGTTACATACACAAGCATCAATTTGTTATAATAGTAACTGCTGCAGTGTCAGGTCCAATTACTGATAGAGGATTCTACAAAATTTAATAGATTAACAGTAATAATTCTATACAATTTACATTCTCCTGTTGTTGAAAAAAATGCAACAAAGTCAATATTTAACACTAAAATTTTAATATGAAAGCATCATTCCCATAACCACTTCAGCGACTTAACTACTAGTTTACTTAATACAGGGGGCCCACACAAAACAAGGAAATTTTATATTTACATTATGTATTAAATTTTAACACACCATTGCCTGGCTCAGTGCCAAAACTACCAACTTTCTTGAACCCAACAATTGATCTCAACGTAATGGATTTTATCGATTTTATCGTGAGGGGAAGTACTGTTACATCAACTTCAGTTACATAGGAAAGATGCTACAAACATGCAATCCTCAAAAACTCTGTGGATGGAAGTCAACCAGATGGCGAGTGGAAGTTGGCTATACGCACCGTCCTTGTTGTTACACCGCTGCCAACAGAAAGCATTTTGAACACCACATGTAACATTTGCGTTTTCGATCTGTTTTAACAATGTTTCTGTTAACAACAACTGTTTTTTGCCTGCAAAAAATAAGTAAACTGTACTGAATTCCCAGGTTTTTTTGTTGGGCACCCTGTAGTACAGAGTTAACTTACCTGTAACAAAATTGGAGACCTGTCACCCTGCTCTTTAGTTAGTCCCCATCCTGCAACTACACCATGTCTTTTGCTAGTTCCATTAAAAAGTGCTTCATCCCATTCCTCTGTAAGGAAAATTTTATAACACTGAAAGAATGCTTAACAATATAGACAAATTCTTTTCAGTCATGCTTAGTGACCAAAGGCATAAACAAAACCTGGTGCAAACTAGACCCTAGTACTGTGCATGGCCATTTTGGGAGTTAATTCCAATCCATACTCAGAGCTTTATGGGAAAACATTCATAACTTACACTGAAGATTCCTGCTATGTACCACATTTATAATTCCTCTACCAAGAAAACTCAATAAGATTTTATTTTATTTCAATAATAAGTTATTGGGACTATATTTAAATACAGTAAAAAATTCGCACACAAGGAATATGAAACTTACGAACATCGGGCAAGCACACAGGACGAATGCTGTAACTTAGTTGTACAGGCTCATCCATTCGTAAAAGGGCAATATCATTCATGAGATTATTGCGAACAAAATGCTCATGGACAATTATGTGTGAAATTCCTCTCACTACACGACCCTTTTCTTGATTTGTTAAAACATGAGCCCCAAGCCAAGCTTGGATACTACGGGCAGGAAGTCTGCAAAATGAAAGATCAGCTAACATTAACATGCAGCTTGTGGGCAATGATAAATTAAAATGGCATTCTAGTATTAACGGACATCTGAAAGGTAAGAATTCAATCATGGTTTGCTGGCTACAATTTAGCTGAACCTAATAATTCAGGTAGCAGCAAGACAACTTACATTTAATTCATCTAGTATGTACTGACCTTGATTTTGTAATACCCAGACTTAACCGTTCTGCAATTTAAACAATGTCTTGCAAATGCTAACTACAGTACAGGCAGTCCCCAGGTTACGATGGGCTCGGCTTACGACATTGCGAGGTTAAGGCGCTTTTCAATTATATTCATCAAAAATTATTTCCAGAGTTAGACGCATGTTCCAGGGTTACAACACCTACAACGCTGATCTGGGAGAAGAAATATGACACCAAAAATGCAAAATAATCAATATATGAAGTTTTTTTTTTATGAAAAATCCCAAAATAATGCCGTTTACATAGTTTTCAATGCACCCAAAGCATTAAAAGCAAGGTTTTCTTAGGATTTTTTATGATCCGGCTTACGACGATTTTCGGCTTAAGACGCGTCTCAAGAACGGAACCTGGGGACTGCGTATAAAGAACTTCAAAAAACTTACATAGCAGCGCAATGTCCTGCCGTGAGTAAAAAGCGTGTGTTGAGAAGAGAGGCACCACAGAAGGGCTTCCCTGTTGCTATGTGCACCAATGCCACTTGCCATGGCCACTCACCGTAAGTTGCAACTTCACCTCCAAGAATTCGAGCCTGGACAGGATTTATGTTTTTCACACCACAACCTGGGAAGCCATGTGATATCCAAGTATATTATTCCTTCTTAAATTGCTTATCACATACTAAAAGAAATTATGTACAACAGGACAAGGCATGATTCAACTATCTTCACTCAAACACATCAACTGGATGTACTCTTGAATGTTTGAATGAGGTTGCTGTGTGTAGCAAAACTAATAAAATTTTAAAATAACTTTTATTTTTCTTGAGTATACTACAGACCAGATGCTTTTGTGCCCAATATTCTTCAGCACAAGTTGGAAATAGTTGAAACTTCATAATAATGTGGTTAACTGGTGGAAGGCAGGTGAGTAAGGAGCCCTCTGCTCCCAAACTCAACTGCCATAACCCAGCATTTTTCCCTTTGGCATCAGGGTCTACTTGGATTAGTCGTGGGGGGCTTAGATAAAAAGCTCTGGTTTGTATACCTACAAAAATTACTAATTACTTTTGAAGTACATTTACTCGATTTTTCTACTAGAATACAACCCTTACCCTTTCATTTGACTTGCTCTTTAGGTGGGAGGATAGCCTCACCTGACAAGCAGGTTGAATCTCCAAAAGGAAAGAGATATTCCCTCTCATGATAATGAACATGGAACCAATAGTGCCTGCAACCTCCTATACAATCTGGCATACAGCTGTAGTACAACTGATACGGGCCTGAGCCAAAGTAAAAAGTCTCTTTACTCTCACAATAGAGGAGCTACCTAGAATAAAACACAGACTGAATACGTATAAAGAAAAGCACAAGTCAGAAGCAACTAACACCTAAGTCAATCATACACTGTTGGGTAATCATGAGGCTCCTCCCTACCCACCCCCTTGTTCAAAGGAAGAGTGGAGAGGGCCATACCCTACAAACCAAAGCTCTACAATTGGATGCTTGATTGTGAAGTCTTACCTGCATTGTGGACTATCCAGTATGTATTCAAGACTAACTGCCACCCCCCAGAGGTTAGCTGGTGGTAGATCTATATTGCTATTCCGCGGCGGCCTAGACTATGGCAGTTGCGGTTTTTCTAAGCAGTTTTACCTCCTAAACAAGAATTTTAAGTAATATTTATTCGTACAACTACAATTAACCCCCAGGGGCCAGTACTAAACACGGTGAAATACATTGGACGCCCCAATCCCTAGTGGATGTCGACATGTCGTATCCGCGGTTACGTTCCTTGCAGTCCATGCAGAACTATACTTTAGAATTACCTAGCTGGTTGCCTAACCCCCTCAGTGAACCAGAGGAGAATGAGTGGCAAGTAGGGAGAAGTGACGGCAGTCATAGAGGGAGGTGTGAAGATTCAGCAGTAGTATTAATATGACACTCTGTACGATAACTTTTGACTTTTTACTGCAGCTAACAAAACCAGTACAACAAACTGGTCATATTAACACCACCGACATGAAAGTGAACAACAATAGCTTATGTACTTAAAGCCTTTCAATGTTAGCTTTTCTCATTCATAGCCACATTGAAGAAAAACCCTCACCATAAACAAAATCTATATTACATAACATACAACAAAAAATTTTAAGTTTGTTGATGGTGGCTGGCCAAGAATTCAGGAAGACTACCTTGCTACTAGTTTCAATGGCCAATTCCATCTCATACTAGGGAACATCAATTGGTAATTCTACATTACAGTTCCGCACAGACTGCAAGGAACGTAACCACGGATACGACATCCACTAAGGATTGGGGCGTCCAATGTATTTCGCCGTGTTTAGTACTGGCCCCCGGGGGTTAATTACAGTCATCCGAATAAATATTACTTGAAATTCTTGTTCAGGAGGTAAAACTGGATAGAAAACTGCAACTGCCATAGTCTAGGCCGCCACAGAATAGTATTGTAGATCTACCCATCCATTCATAAGAGGCAATGGATGTACTGTAGCCTATTTGCTTTAGGACAAATGAAGGCTTGCATCATTTTTTAAGTAGAGTACGTACACCAATAGTACTTTGTGGGTATTTTGTTCGGTTCTAAGGACACTTGTAACATGTGCACCTTTTTAGTCCATTATGAATTAATTACCAACTGTTTTCAGTCAATACCTGAGCTTACCAATACCTAAGCTTAAGTACCTCAATGTTTTCAGACTTCATCCATTTTTCAAAATTGGCTAAATCAGATAACATTGAAAAGAGAACGAGATACTTTTTACATTATACTGGTCTTGGGCATTAGGTAGAGCAATGCTTGGTAGGAAGGGGATGGCCCACTGATAGGGCGAAACACTTCACTATACTGTACTCTGTTTTTTTTTCATCTGTCCATCCGCCTGTGGTGGTCGCGCATGGCAACACTGCATCCCGGGCTTTAGATAATTACGCTATGTATAAGTTTTAGGTAAATAAAAGGATATCTGGGGGTCCATTTGCAACTGAAAAGTGTTTTAATAATTTACTGTATGCGAATTACACCATTGATATTCGAAATAGGATATTGCTATTATTGTTGAATGTAAGCTTAATGTAGCTATCTAAAGCCCTGGACGCAGTGTTACCATACGCAAACACCACAGGCGGGTGGACAGATGGAAAAAAACAGTTTAGTATTACTATCCAGCGATGCCTTTTTCTTCACAACATTGGCTTTTAGCAGCATTACCATATGCAGCTCTTCTGATTTTTTTTTATGTTATTTTTCATTTAATGGTTAAAATGTGTATTTTCCAATGTAGAATTACTTTCCGTGATGTAAAAAACTACACGTCATTAGCTTAAAGTATTTTTGACTAAGAAAAATAAAGGATTTCAATGAAATTATTTTGTATAAATAAGCACGATATATTTTATAACCTTTTCATAATAAAACAAAGCAAGGTGAAGAATTTTATTCCTCAGTGCCGTGGCCCGTGGTCGGAAAAGCCATGGAGGGTTGCCAGATGTCACTAGAGAGCCACACTAGTAGATGAAATTCCCCAAAACGGTAAGGCCCTCAAACCACTTAAAAGACCTTGCATTCTTGGTTTTCCTACGTTATTTTGCTTACTGAACAAGAATTTAAAGTCATATTTATTCGGACGACTGTAATTAACCCCCAGGGGCCAGTACTAAATACGGCAAAATACATTGGACGCCCCAATCCCTAGTGGATGTCGTATCCGCGGTTACGTTCCTTGCGGTCCGTGCTGAACTATTCTTTAGAATTACCATGCAAGAAACGTAACCGTGAATACGACATCCATAAGGATTGGGGCGTCCAATGTATTTCGCCGTGTTTAGTACTGGCCCCTGGTGGTTAATTGCAGTCGTCCGAATAAATATGACTTTAAATTCTTGTTCAGTAAGTAAAATAACGCAGGAAAATGACCAACTGCCATAGTTTATTTTACCGCGGAATGAGGGGTTAGAATTACCAAAAAGGTAGAAAGTTATGTTAGGATTTAACCACAAGCAGAGTGATCCCAAGACACATTTACATCTAGCCTAACACCGATGCTTGAGACTTTAATCTTAAAGTTTATTATAGAAACCACACACTATAGAACCACGAAAATGCTTACCCATCGCATCGTAATCCGTTTCATTCTTATGTGATCCCGCCGCTGCTGTTTTATTGGTTGGCAACGGCTTCACGGGCTCTGAATCCAGCGAATTGAAAGTTTCATTCTCCGATTCCTTATCCACTGACAAGATAAACCTGGCTAATTCACTAACACGTGCCAAATCTTCCCTGACAAGTTTACGGTCACCGTCACTATTTCCCATCTCAAATACATCGTCCATTATAAAATCACTCCTTTCCAACTTTACATCGAGTCTCGTTTCCGACGGGGGCGAACTTTCTTCGAGAAAGCAAGAAGTGGGATTACTTTCTCCTGGAGGGTCGTGGCATCCTCTGATACTATCTACGGGGTCAGGGAAGTGCATCTGGTCAAGTACTGTCCTTCCTAATGAGCTAAATTTGGCTTTCAGTATTTCGGACGAGCTAAATTTAGCTTTTAATATTTCAGACAGACTTGATGAGGAAGCGTGAACAGAATTATTTGTCCTAACTACAAAAACACTTGCGATAATCGTCATCACCGTAGACCTATTTATCAATATCATGATTAAAATCGGCTTATACAACCTGTCCTAATTAAAACACAGCAAACATACGGAAAACAAGTCTTGGGACAAAAGGGTGAAATATCCTCACTACCAAGGAGCTACGCTGTAACTGAGGTCAAGGACACTGGAGTTCTTCAGGGTTTGCTGCTCTAGAAACAAGGAGTGAAAGTAGCGCTCTCCAGATAGCGTATTTTCGTTATCCTTTTCTTCTTCTTCTTATATTTATTTTACGTCTCATCCACAGGTATTTTAAGGTGCTGCTCAAGGAGCGAGAGCCCGTAGTAGCATAAGGCCAACACAACCTGCGCACTCGTGGTTTACTTATGTTTAATTTTACGGGAAACATGAATATATGAAGCATATCCGTTTTCGTTCTGTGGAGCGTCATATCTGATCTTTCCGAAGATGTTATGACTAATGTCTTACAAAAGCTAACCCGCAGACAGAGAAAGAGGTACACTCCTAAACGAATAAGTAAATTTATTTATAACCAGCGCTGTCATTTGATCGCACAAACTCGGTTACCATTGCTTCAGGTGCGAGTTAGAATCACCGTATTTAAGAGACATGCATTTCATTATTAAACTCTATGTATCATTATTTTTTGGATTTCGTGACCCATCTAGCTTTAATCCTTCACATATTGCTTAAAATGTTGTTCATAGACTTGTATAGCGTACATATATAGTTTAACACACCTAAATTAGCTGTGCAATAACATTTTTACTGTTAACGAGATATGTAATGTCACAAAAATACTCAATCTTCTCTATTGTTTCCCTTGAGAGTGATAATGTGAGTTTAAAACGTTACTTGTATAAGGAATAACTCCATTAACTACCAGTTTTGTCGTCGATTGGCAGAACGGGCGCTGTATCCGTTAATTATTTAAGAGAACGGATCAGACACCTACTGTGATGGGAAAAAAACTCTGTTTCCTCGCGCCGTTCTCCTATGTGAAATACTTCCCAGAAGTTTGTTATATTTTTACTTGGAGAAAACACGGAGACAAAGGCGCTTGGTATCTTCCTTCATCTCATTTGAATTACAAATGTAACTTTCAGGAATAAAAATAGGGCACGGAAGACGTTGCTATTCAACATTTTTCCCCCTCTCTCATCTCTGGTGTTCGTTTCAATGTTTGCCTCCTTTCCTAAGGGAATATTAAATTCTGAATTCCACTCCTACTTGGGGCGAGTTAAAGGGATGGAATCCTAAAATACTTCAGAAAAGAACCACGACTTCAAATGCGTTTGGGGCTGAAATAATAACACCTGAAACATATAGTTTTCCTTTAGGCCTAGCGCTGGTTTTGTTTTTCCGGAATTTTAGCTTCATGCCCAAAACTTACCCACACATTATTATCTATCTATTAAATCATTTTTTTTTTTCGAATAACTGAACTCTCCTTTCTGTATTTCCCATTACCTTCTGTTATTACTTTAAAATGAACACCATATTCTTTGGAAGCTTGAATTTCAAGTCAGTGGCCCCTGTGGTGGGCCTGTTCCATATGATTAGGGTATCTTTTGAATAATAATAATAATAATAATAATAATAATAATAATAATAATAATAATAATAACACCGAAGTTCTTCATAATTGTTTAGATATATTGCCAAAATGTTATTAAGAAAACACTTTTGAAAACTGTTATACACATATGAAACCTACTATAGTAGATTCATATCAACCGTGCATCTGATGTCTAGGCCAGTCCCTGACGACGCTCCTGATTGGCTGTTGATAAGCCAATCACGGGGTTGGAAACTCAGTCTCTCTCGAGGGTTTACATAGGGAGGATGTATGTTCCACCTCTCCTGGGGGATACGTCTTTCAAAATCATCCCTCAGGAGAGGTGGAACGTACATCCTTCCTATGTGAGCTATCTCGAGAGACTGAGAGTTTCCAGCCCTGTGATTGGCTTATCAACAGCCAATCAGGAGTGTCGTCAGGGACTGGCCTAGACATCACACGCACGGGTGATGTGAATTTACTATAGTCACTTATAACAAATATATCTGTAGTTTCGAGAGCCTCTGTGACGTCTGAACATTTCGACTTCCTCACTTTTTACAATTACTTCATGAAACTACAAAACTCACAATGAAAGTCATAAAGTCATCAGAACGTACGTATGCATGCATAGCAATAAACAAAAACATACTTGAATATTACGAAATATAAAAACAGACAAAATTACACAATGAGAGTATGGCTGACTGTCCCGTAAAGTGACAACGGTGGGATTCCCAGTACCCCCAAGACATTGAAAGGTCACTGGGCGATTGTACAGATGTTATGATACAAACCAAGGGAAGAGACTAATGACTATGAGGTCACCTCCCTGCTTTGAAGACACCCAAATGTAAATTGATACAATCCAGCGATTACAAAGTCCCATACAGCAGCTGTAAGTTTGAATATGTGTCTTTCAGTTGCTTGTAAGTTGGTTTTGTGCCTTCCTGTCCCTTTTCGCGGTTCTCTCAGATTCCAGAATTTTTAAGTAAATATACCGATAGGTTTTCCACTGCAACAGGAATGCTTTTAATCGATTTGAAAGCGATTATTAAATCCAATTTGATATACTGACATGACACTCAGTTCAGTCTTAATTACAGATGATTTGTAAGCGTGGTTGATTATATATATATATATATATATATATATATATATATCTATAAGTATTCTATCTACATATATATATATATATATCTATCTATATATAAATATATATTAATATATAGATTATATATATATATATATATATCTATAAGATATAATATATACCTATATATTTTATATAGAATATAATATATATATATTTATATATATCTATATATATATATTATAATATATATATATATACTATATATATATAATATAATATATATCTATATATATATATATAGTATCATAGAATATATCTATATATACCTTATATATATATGTTATATATCTATATTATTAGATATATAGATATTATATCTAGATATATAGATAATATATATATATATAATATATATAGATATAATATTATATCTATATCTCTTAGATTATATATATCTATAATATATAGTCAATATATATATATATATATATATATATATATATATACCTACTATATACTATACATATCTATCTATATATATATCTATCTATATATATATATATATACCATCTTATATATAGACATCATATATATATATATATATATATATATAAAAAATATACACAAAAGAAATAACAAGTAACTTGTACATAACAAAACATCCTTTAATTATGACTACCGGTGTCGGAGTAACTGCCTCCATAATCAGGTCTGACAACAGATACAGAGAAAAAAAGAAATTGAAAAACCACTAAATCACAAACGATCATTGGAATACAGTAATGTTACACCAAAGGTTATATAAAAATACTGGTATTGTACAAGCATAAAAAAACGAAACAAAGTAATATTAAAAGAAACAAATACCTGCATCAGGAAAAAAAAAAAAACACACACACTAAAAATTAAAAACAGCATCTCCGTGAAGATCTCGTTTTACTGGGGGAAGGTTTCAACTTGAAAGTGCAGAGACTTTATACTACTACCAGCTCCATTGGGCCACTCGACCAGAGAAAATGGAAAATGACTCTAAAGCATTGAAGGGGATCATTATTTTCTGCATGATCCCGTATGGCACTGAATGGTGGTTTTGCTAAAAGCCTGTTTGTCCTAACAGATAGGTGTTCAAACCACCGTATACGTGCTTGGCGCTTTGTTTTTTCCACGTAAATCCTTTTATGCTTGTACATTACCAGTTATATATATATATATATATATATATATATATATAAATATATATATATATAATATATATTATATATCCTTTTGTGTAATGATCGTTTGTGATTAAGTGTTTTCTATAATGGAGTCCTTTTCTCATTTGTTCTTGGCTTCTGCAAAAATTCGTATCCTAGCACGCTTAAAGTGTGCGAGTAATTTTTTGTACTATACTTTTTACCAATTTTGTTCTGTTTAATGTTCAATTTTACTTTTTAATGTCCTTCAGCTGTATTCCACTTTGTACTGTACCCTGAAGAAGTGTATATATTAACTACACGAAAGCACTTGGCACATTTGCCTTATAATGTTCCGTTTTGGCTCTTGCGATACTGCAGGAAAGTACTGAGACTTTTCCTCTGACTTTTTCTTCAGCGCATTTTGAAGAAGATCATTTTACAGGAACGAGGAAACTTTCTGAGCATGGTCGTGGTTATAAAGTCCTTTCACTGCTTTTTGAATGGAGAAACTTCCCTGCATAGCCCGTTGTTGGGTCGTCTTGTCAAAATCCAGCTGTGGAAGATGAGCGTCTTAATCAAGAGCGAGATTACGGAGGAAAAGAAAATAGAAATCCTTTTAAAATTGTATATGTATGTAGTATATACATATACTTAACCCAATTTTTTATGTCCAGTGTTATCAAAGTTCTGATGTTAAATGACACTAATTCGTCGAAAACCTCATTTTTAAAATAGCCATACATTTTCTAAAAAGAGAACCAGTTTTTTTTTCACGAGAAAATATATATCTTCAATCATAATAATAATAATAATAATAATAATAATAATAATAATAATAATAATAATAATAATAATAATAATAATAATAATAATAATAATAATAATAAACTGTGGACAGTCTATTAACGCTTAGTAATTTAAAAGAAAATGCAATTCTGAATACTTTGTTAGTCGTATATAGCAAATCATATACTCATTAAGATTGCGTTGTTTTAAAGTAAT
>NC_087213.1:4118907-4126407 GCF_015104395.2 Macrobrachium nipponense | reverse complement strand
CAGAAGAGTGTGCTGCTAAAAACAGCGCACGTAGAAACAAAAGTGATGGACTCCTAAGGAAGCAGGATGCAACCCGGAACCCCACACTATAAATACCACCCAGTCGGATAGGATGACTGTGATAGACAATAAATAAATAAATGAATAAATAATAACTAAATGAATATGAAAACAAAACTGTGGGCGTCGATGTGTTCTGCATGAATTGAATCATCATGATAAGCAAACGAAAAAGTTTGACAACTGTTTTCCTTTCTCACCTGAGCAAACGTCTCTTTGGGAACATTCTGAGGAAACTAATGCTTCAATGACAACGGGAAGCGTCTGTGCTTAGTGCAAGATTTCCTCACTGACAAAACTTTGGAGAAAAGTTTGTCAATTTTCAGTAGGAATTCGCAAGAATCAAACAATCCCACGCAAAGTTTTAGGATAAAGATAAGAAGTTTCAGTGAATATTGCAATCAAAAAGAAAGAAATCGTGACTTTATTTACAAGTCCCAGATTGGCGGAGGTAATATCATTGCTTGTTTTACCATATTAGTAACTAATTAGATATGTGACACTGTCAACAAAAGCGGAGGGTTAATGGATTCTTAATTATGGAAAAACCCAAAAGTTATATTATTAATATACATTATTATTATTATTATTATTATTATTATTTTTTTTTTTTTTTTTTTTTTGTTTTTTTTTTTTTTTTTTGCTCTATCACAGTCCTCCAATTCGACTGGGTGGTATTTATAGTGTGGGGTTCCGGGTTGCATCCTGCCTCCTTAGGAGCCCATCACTCTTCTTACTATGTGTGCCGTTTCTAGGATCATACTCTTCTGCATGAGTCCTGGAGCTACTTCAGCCTCTAGTTTTTTCTAGATTCCTTTTCAGGGATCTTGGGATCGTGCCTAGTGCTCCTATGATTATGGGTACGATTTCCACTGGCATATCCCATATCCTTCTTATTTCTATTTTCAGATCTTGATACTTATCCATTTTTTCTCTTTCTTTCTCTTCAACTCTGGTGTCCCATGGTATTGCGACATCAATGAGTGATACTTTCTTCTTGACTTTGTCAATCAACGTCACGTCTGGTCTGTTTGCACGTATCACCCTATCCGTTCTGATACCATAGTCCCAGAGGATCTTTGCCTGATCGTTTTCTATCACTCCTTCAGGTTGGTGCTCGTACCACTTATTACTGCAAGGTAGCTGATGTTTCTTGCACAGGCTCCAGTGGAGGGCTTTGGTTTTGCTACTGAATCATGCCTCTTTTTGTACTGGTTCTGTGCAAGTGCCGGGCATTCACTTGCTATGTGGTTTATGGTTTCACTTTTTCGTATTGCACTTCCTACATATGGGAGAGATGTTATTTCCGTCTATTGTACTTTGAACATATCTGGTTCTTAGGGCCTGATCTTGTGCCGCTGTTATCATTCCTTCAGTTTCCTTCTTTAGCTCTCCCCTCTGTAGCCATTGCCAATTGTCATCGCTGGCTAGTTCTTTAGTCTGTCTCATGTATTGTCCGTGCATTGGTTTGTTGTGCCAGTCCTCTGTTCTTTCTGTCTTTCTCCTGTCTCTGTATATTTCTGGGTCTTCGTCTGCTTTTATTAGTCCTTCTTCCCATGCACTCTTTAGCCACTCGTCTTCACTGGTTTTCAGATATTGCCCCAGTGCTCTGTTTTCGATGTTGACGCAGTCCTCTATACTTTAGTTTAAGTTCCTCTCCCTCCTTCCTTTCGTGTTATGTATAGTCTGTCCGTATTTGCTCTTGGGTGTAGTGCTTTGTGTATTGTCATATGTTTCCTGGTTTTCTGATCTATGCTGCGGAGTTCTGCCTTCGTCCATTCCACTATTCCTGCGCTGTATCTGATTACTGGCACTGCCCATGTGTTTATGGCTTTTATCGTATTTCCGGTCGTTGAGTTTTGACTTGAGTATCGCCTTGAGTCTCTGCATATATTCTTTCCTGATCGTGTCCTTCATCTCTTGGTGTTTTATATCTCCTCCTTCCATTATTCCCAGGTATTTGTATCCTGTCTCATCTATGTGTTTGATGTTACTCCCATCTGGTAGCTTTATCCCTTCAGTTCTCGTTACTTTGCCTTTTTGTATGTTGACTAAGGCGCATTTTTCTATTCCAAACTCCATCCTAATGTCCCCAGATACAATCCTTACAGTCTGGATTAGGGTATCTATTTCCTTGATTTTCTTACCATACAGCTTGATGTCGTCCATGAACATCAGATGGTTGATTCTGTTGCCTCTTTTCTTGAGTTGGTACCCGGCACCCATCTTCTGTAGTACTTTTGTCATGGGAATCATGGCTACTACGAAGAGTAGTGGGGACAGTGAGTCGCCCTGGAAGATCCCTCTCCTGATATTAACCTCTGCTAGTCTTATTCCAGAGCTTGTAAGTATTGTATTCCAGTTGCGCATTGTATTTTTGAGGAAGCTGATGGTATTTTCCTCTGCCCCATATATTTTCAGGCATTCTATTAGCCATGTGTGTGGTATCATGTCGAAGGCTTTCTTATAGTCTATCCATGCCATGCTTAGGTTGGTTTTCCTTCTCCTACTGTTCTTCATTACCATTTTGTCTATCAGGAGCTGGTCTTTTGTGCCCCTACACTTCCTTCTGCAGCCTTTCTGTTGGTGGGGGATGGTGTTTGTCTCCTCTAGGTAGTTGTATAGCCTTTCACTGATGATACCTGTTAGTAACTTCCACATTATTGGTAGGCAGGTGATAGGCCTGTAGTTACTGGCTATATTTCCCTTACTCTTGTCTTTTTGTACTAAGGATGTTCTTCCTGTGGACATCCATTTGGGTGCTTGGTGATTTGAGATACAATGCTGGAGTAGTTCTGCTATTCGTGGGTGTAGGGCCTTGAAGTTTTTGAGCCAGTATCCATGGACTTCATCGGGACCTGGGGCTTTCCAGTTTGGCATTTTCTTTAGTTGGTGTCTGACTGTGTCTGTCGTGATGTCTGTGAATCTTTGTTTTATTCTCCCTGTTTCTTCTTCCTTGACTTCCTGGAGCCATGTTGCATGTTTGTTGTGTGATACCGGATTGCTCCATATGTTTTCCCAGAGTCTCTTACTTGGTTCGGCTTCGGGAATTTCTGGGTGGTTGTCTTAGTTGGCTGTATTATTATTATTATTATTATTATTATTATTATTATTATTATTATTATTATTATTATTATTATTATTGTCTATCACAGTCATCCTATCGACTGAGTGGTTTATATAATTTGGGGTTCCGGGTTGCATCTTGCCTCCTTAGGAGTCCATCACTTTCTCACGATGCCTGCTGTTTCTAGAACACTCTTCTGCATGAGTCCTGGAGCTACTTTGTCATCTAGTTTTCCAGGTTCCTTTTCAGGGATCTTGGGATCGTGCCTAGTTCCTATGATTATGGGCACAATTTCCACTGGCATATCCCACATGAAGTGAGATAAAAACTATTATTATTATTATTCTGCTAATTCAAAGGTTTTTATTCTCGATGTTTAGGCTCATCAGATAGTTTGCACCTTTACTTGGCAATCTCCTCCCAGCTTCCCTAATATAACCAGATTTTGATTAATGTCAACAGGTAAGTGTTGAAGGAAGAGGACCTTTGAGTCTACATATTATGCTTTCTGGAGGAAAGAAGATGATGTTTAAAAAGATGAAGTTCCGAGCTTATCCAAATACTTTGCCTATGGTAGTAAACAATTTACATAAGTCAAAGCAACTCTTTTAAGTAATTCATAAACGTCTTTTAGAATGAATACGTCGAAAATTCATAGTTTTAAAAGTAACCTGTTACAATCTGCCAAACAGACTTTCTCATTCTATTCGAATGAAAGACGCAAATACCTCTTCTATGAACAGCAACACATATGAAACTTACCAACACCGACGACATACAGCGATACAGCAACTACGTAGCCAAGGATGTATCCCCTGACTCCGTTTTTGCGCCGCCTGAGAGCCACCAGAAACATATCCTTTACAGCTTTGGGAGAAACAGCCTGCCAGACACTGGCTGATGAATCTCCTCTCTTGCGTCCCCCGGGCCACTTTTCTAGCCTCAAGCCGCTGTAAACAAGCGCCAAAGCACTAGCTGCAGAATGGGCGCCAAACACGGCTACGTACCCCCCACGGTCAAACAGCGCCTCGGCCAGTGCCTGCCCAACGGGAGAGGCGAAATGGACGATGACCCCAATGACAGCCACACGCGAAGTTCGCGATTTCCCGCCGGAAGCTGCGCTGATGTAAGCATAAGCTCCAGAGATCAACCCCAACATTGAGCCGGTTAGGCCTACCGGAATATAAGCCACGAGGATGTACTCCGGCGGGAGAGACCACCAGTAGGCATTCGACGTCAGGAGCAGTCCTTTCAACAGATTCCCAGCCAGAGGCAAGAGGATGGGGCCCTTCCGTTCGCGGCGGTCGCTCCAGGAGCCCAAAAACAACATGGCGACGATGCCCGGAATGAACTCGATCAGACGGATGTAGACGCCGTAAGCGCTGGAGAGGCGTTGGACGGAATCTTGCTCTCGAGGGTACCGGCCTGAATCAAGATTCTCACACTTATCTGGACTGTAGGACGCTTTGCAAACTTTATCTATGATGAGGTTCGTCCCGAAAACGGTCTCTATGCCGTAGGCAATGCCAAAAAGCACGATAGTTGGCTCGAGTCGAACGGATGACAAGAATCTCGTAAAATTTGTACAGACACCTCCGCCATCTTGCTTCTCCACAGGCTCAGGCGACGCTGGAATCTTAGCGAGCAGTGGAGTTGTTTCGTCTACAACTGTCGCCATGTTTTCGAGCACAAACACACCCGCTTAAAACTTATGAATTCAATACTCTCTCTGATTCACGTTACAGCTTTTCAAAGATGACATTACTGCCTTATATTAACGGAGACTGACACTGAGAAGTTTCAGTCCGTCGTGCTCAGCTAATAAACACTGAGCAGTTATCGCCAACACAATAGAACCGTCTTATCTTTCCCAGTGATCGTTTTGAAACTACGAAAACATGTTTTTAATATTATCAGCCGCATATCTCGCCTCCATGATCATACTTAACGTAGAGAATGATATTTAAAAAAAAAATATAAACGAAAACTTCAATACGTAACGCAGAGGATTGTATTATTTTTAAATGTACTAGTCGACGACTTCAAGAACTTCACTCCATCTGAGAGATGTAATAAAATCATATAACATATTATCGTTATACTGTCGACTTTCTTTAGCCATGAGAACAATTATGGTATTTTTTAATCTTCATTTATTTCAGTTGTTGTTCTGTTCATTTAAAACAATGACATTTAACTATCAGCGGTAACCCAGATAAGGGATAATGTCCGCATAACTGTGGAAAGCAATGGTAAAAATATAGTCAAGGTCCCCATAATCATTGCATTATGATAGCAGTTACTGGTCATCAAAAACCTTTAAAACATTATCCTTTTTAAGAGAGAGAGAGAGAGAGAGAGAGAGAGAGAGAGAGAGAGAGAGAGAGAGAGAGAGAGAGAATTAGAAATATAATTTGTAACTTGGACTATTCCAGTCTATATTTTAAGTTAAATTGTAAATATTATTTGCCAAATGACCTAAAATCATTGGAATGCCAGACCGATAAATATGTAAATACAGTATTTTCTTAGTCGGGTACCTAGAACAAACCGCTATAAATCCTTATTTTTTTATGGTACACTGTAAATATTACACGCCGAACTACCTATGAAAATGATTGGAATGGCAGGCCGATAGATATGTCAATAGACTGTAATTCCTTAAACGGGTAGAGCGAAAAGCTGCTAAATCTTCAAAATAATGGAAAATGGATTTTGAACGCAAAGCAGTCTCACCAACGTCCCATCTCGCAGAGAATGGGAATGAGAATGGGAATCAACAGACAATAATCTCTTAAAAAGGTGAAGAAACAAAGAAAGGAGAGTGCAAGTCAGGATAAATTTTCGAGAATAGAGCACAAACGCCCGCCCGCTTTACGGAAACCGCCCGCGAGTGATGCTTCCCCAGGGTACAGTGTTTTGAAAAAAAAAAGTAGTTTTAGTTTTTCGCTTCTTCTCTCCAAAAGAATACAGCAGTGACCTCTCGTCCTTTTATGCCTCAGAGGAAGCTATATTCATAATGAATAATATTGCCAGGATATATTACATAATCCTGTAGCCTGGAAAAAAATGTTACAATATTAGAACATATTACGTAATACAGATTACGTGTTGAAATATACCTGTAACCTTAAGGATGAATATATATAATTGTGAAATGTAAGAGTTCTGGGTTTCCAGCGAGGAATATCTATAGACCTAAGTTTCCAGTTCACGATTCCATTATACAAGCGAATCTTTCAAGTATGTTTACCATTTTAAAAATGATTAAATACCTGCGACAGACAATCTTCAGAAACTCTCGGTGCTAAGAAATCCAAGACTACTGAGATAAGAAGCCAAGGCGCACCCCCACCCCCTTCTGCCTCCAACAGAGAAATCCCCCCGGCATCCAGAGATGACGAACCTCATCCACGCGTCAATCTCATTTCCCTTGACGAGATATGCTCAGACAACTGCAAGAGAGAGAGAGAGAGAATCCCTGAGGACAATGGCGGTCGACGGCGTCATCTAAGGGCCAAGGACCTGAGCTTCGCTGGGGACGGCGTTAATACGAACGTGTGGAAGAATGTGTGAAAGTGTTAACGAGAGACGCGAATAATGTTAGTGTTTTCTGGTGTGGCAGCACCGTTCGGTGGAGCTGAACACAAACATGTGCTTGGTAGATGTAGTGAGTGCGCTTACACGCAGAAAGACATACACGTATTATTTATAAATATTATACAAATCTCCTTTAATATCTAATTCGCTCTACCTCAGAATTAATATATTACGTAAACTGCAAGGGGAATTTTTAGTTGATAATAATTTCGTCGGCTCCCGGGCAGGAACCTAGGAAAGAAAAAGTTAAGTATGTCTTAGTTTTACCAGACCACTGAGCTGATTAACAGCTCTCCTAGGGCTGGCACGAAGGATTAGATATTTTTACGTGGCTAGGAACCAATTGGTTATCTAGCAATGGGACCTACAGCTTATTGTGGGATCCGAACCACACTATATCGAGAAATGAATTTCTATCACCAGAGATAAATTCTTCTGATTCCGCGTTGGCAGAGTCGGGAATCGAACTTCGAACCGCCGGATTGGCAGCCGAGCGCGAAAACCACTCGTCCAACCCAGAAATCAGAACATACGGTGAAGTGCCTATAACCTCTCCCCCCACCCCCCCAACGACATACACACACACACACACACACACACACACACACACACACACACACACACACATATATATATATATATATATATATATATATATATATATATATATATATATACAGCAAATGCCACATTTAAACCGTTATTTTTAAACTTTCCATTACCGGACGAAACTCCCATGAATATAAATATATAGATGATATAATAAATAATGC